>NC_133618.1:13306550-13372881 GCF_048593235.1 Sminthopsis crassicaudata | reverse complement strand
CTTTCTTCCTGTTTTCTTCTGAACTATCTGTAATCTATCTTCCACACTTATTCAATGGAAACTGTTCTTTCCAAATTAATCACAATATTTTATTTGCCAGACCTAAAAGACTTTTCTCAATCTTCATCCTTCTTGACTTTTCTGAAAGTCAATCATTCTTTTATCCTTCATATTTTCTTCTTCTTCTTCTTCTTCTTCTTCTTCTTCTTCTTCTTCTTCTTCTTCTTCTTCTTCTTCTTCTTCTTCTTCTTCTTCTTCTTCTTCTTCTTCTTCTTCTTCTTCTTCTTCTTCTTCTTCTTCTTCTTCTTCTTCTTCTCCTTCTTCTTCTCCTCCTCCTCCTCTCCTCCTCCTCCTCCTCCTCCTCCTCCTCCTCCTCCTCCTCCTCCTCCTCCTCCTCCTCCTCCTCCTCCTCCTCCTCCTCCTCCTCCTCCTTCTCTCTCTCTCTCTCTCTCTCTCTCTCTCTCTCTCTCTCTCTCTCTCTCTCTCTCTCTCTCTCTCTCTCTCTCTCTCTCTTTTGATGAGGCAATTGGGGTTAAGTGACTTGCCCAGGGTCACACAGATATATTTTCTTTTCTTTAAGTTGTGACATTGCTCTCTTCTAGTGGTAAGAGGATACCATCCTACCATCCTGCACCCAAAATACCTTACCTCACCTCTCCACCTAGATGCAAGTAGTTCAACATTTTTCTTCCTGGATCTAGATTGGTCACTTAAATTAAGGTGAATTTGACTGTTCTTAAGTGCCATGTTCCTGTTGTTGATTATATTATTCTAGCTCTATTTCCTGACTTCTGCATCAGTTCAAACATATCTTTCCATGATTCTCTAAGTCATATGCTCTCTCTATAACTAATCATCTGCAGGAAAGCATAGGTGATATTTTAAAATTATGGTTACAAGAGAAAATCTTAATGATATTGTTGCACATCTTCCATTTATAAAAACTCTGTCATTTATCTTAGTCTTTCTGCTTTGGATGCTAAAATATACATAGGATGTAGAATGTATCAGAACAAAACAAAATATATTTTCCCTAAAATAAATTTTATTAAGTTTTACTTATAAAATGAGGTTTTTTGTTAAATTATATTATATTAATGTTTTCTTTTAGGGAAACTTCTTTTATTTCCCAGGCTTTGACTTATCAATAGAAAGCATTAGTATTGTTAGAAAAGAAGAAAACAATTTCCCTTGAATTTTGAATCTTTCTCTCAAATGGAGGGCAGCTAGGTGACAGAGAAAATAGATGACTGGGCCTGGAGTAAAGAAAACTCATTTTCATGAGTTCAAATTTGGTGTCAGATGCTTTCTAGTTGTGCAGCCCTGGGCAAGTCACTTAACCCTTTGCCTCAGTTATCTCGTCTACAAAATGGACTAGAAAAGTAAAGGGCAAAACACTTCATTATCTTTGTCAAGAAAACAGCATATGGGATATCAAAAAGTAATACATGACTGAACAAGAAATATCAAATGGAGATGTATGATAATAAGTCAATCTTTTTTTGTTATATTTAGGCCATTCTTTTTTATTTACAACTATAATTCTAGTGTTTTTATGGTTCATGATTTCATGGTTGTTGGGTAATTCCAAAGTGGTCCAGCATATCATGAGGAATATGAAATATGATTAAAAGTACTCTTTTAAGATGAACAAGTGTGTAGGTGTAGATATAATAATGTCTTCTTATAAAAGGCTAGAAGCAGCTAAAACATAAATTGAGAAACAATAGTAACTACTTACATACTTACACATCCTTAATTTTTTTTCTATAGGTTTAAAGATAATCTAGCAGGTATGCTTTGCAATTTTCTAAAAAAGCAAATTTGTTAAAATTATAAAAGAACATCAAGTGTTATTATTTATTTCTCCTATTTTCTCATCATCATCATCATCATTACCTTATTCTTTTTCTTCTTCTTCTTTCTTCATTACTCTCCTCTTGCTCCTACCTTCTCTGTGTGTATCTCTCTTTGTCTCTATTTCTCTATGTATGTCTCTTTGTCTCTCTGTTTCCGTCTCTGTCTCTAAATATCTCTCTGTCTCTGTCTGTCTGTCTCTTTCTTTTTCTGTCTTTCTCCTCTCTCACCCCTCTTTGTCTCTGTCTCTCTTGTGTATTTGTCTTCCTCTTTGTTCTTTTCTTCTTCCCTCTTCCCTACCCTTTTTCCTGAGGGTTTGGTTTGCTAATTAATCTCTAACTTCCAACTCACATGATTATAAAGCTCACTGTCAATGACAATGCAATTTAATGGCAATATCAGACTTTTCTGGAAAATTAAATATTCATTCAAATATTATACAACAGGCAAAAACAAATTTGCAGCTTGGCTTGAATTTTCTATTCTTGCTCTTTCCTTCCTCCCAGCTGTTTGAGGGAATATGAAAGAAAAGAAATTGAAATGTAATCCTGATTAAAAACTTCCCAACCAATGGAGAACCAAAATGAAGTGAAGAAAGTGTATACAAGATTTTGTTTATTTTCACCAACTAAGAGTGCTACTGTCCTCTATTTGCTGTCGTCCAACTGACTTCAGACCACTCCTATATACAGATCCTATATTCTTGACAGAATCTTTGTTTCTATAAATTATTTATGTATTTGTATGTGTGTGTGTATATATATATATGTATATATATATATGTATATGTATATATACATATATGTATGTATATGTATTTGTGTAAATATCACACACATATATACTATCTCTATATCTAGCTATCTATGTGTATTTATGTTTATAATATGTGTGTATGTATAGCTATGTGTGTATGTGTGTGTTAATTCTTTGGTTTTTTCCTTCTTTCTGGTATCAGCAAGAACAGCCTGGAATCCAATTTGGCTCATTGTCTTCCTCCATTTTTGCCCAAAATGTCAAACATCAGGCCCACAAAGACCATTGGGAGAAAAATCATTGGATCTCTTTTTTTTTATATCAACACATTTTTCAGCCTCCTAAGTCTCCAAATCTTCCAGTTCTCCATAATGTTTATGGCAGCATCTCAGGGAGCAAGGACTTAGCTTTAGAGAAGCATTTTCTAAGTTTGAGTTTTCCAGTATTATGAAGCCATACAAAGACAGGAATAGTAAATCCTATTGAAATAGATATCAAAGATTGGGGAGAAAGCAGTGATTAATATATTTGTTTTCAAATAAGTCAAAACCAGTTCCATTTCCCTTCTTTATTTCAAAAGTGTCTACCTAAAATGCCTGGAAAAGTTTGAGAAGTGAATTATACTAACTGGAACCAGAATCACTGGTTTACTCCAAGTCCTTAAATTCTATTCTTGAAGGAAAAATGCAGATACTAACTAGATGATGATATAATTTTGTGGATTTAGACATAGAGTTTAGAAGTGGGATCCAAGAGATTAGAAATTAAAGGCTTGAAGATTCCAGTGTATTGTGTCAAGGACCTTAACTTGATCATGTGTTGTTGAACATTCTTATTAATAACAATCATTTAGCTAAAAGGCCATTGGATTTGCATATGGCACACAGGTGACAGAAATAGCTTTTTCACTAGGTGATAGAATTGGTACCCAGAAAAATCTTGACAGGCTAAGCATTGGACAGAATTTAATTGTAGGAAACATTTAAAGGTAGAGGGCCTGAGTTCAAATTCCATTTTTTCTACTACTAATTTAATTGACCATGGGCAAATCCTTTAACCAATCTAGGCTTTAATTTACTCAGGTATAAAATGAATGAGTTAGATCAAATGATTGCTAATTCCTCTTCCACTTCAACATCTATCATCTTAGGATGATACAATTTAATATAGCTAAATGTCACTTCTTGCACTCAGACCAAAAATAAATTTCATAAATTCAAGATTCTGGCGACTTCATTAAAAAAGGGCTTGATAAAGATCTCATCTGTTGACTCACCAGGCGTCAGCAGAATTATCTAATAACCAAAAAGAAAACATAAGATGAAAAGAAAAGCTGATCTGATCAGATGCTGAATTAAGAAAAGAACAGGAACAAGAGATAATACTACTATATTTTCCCAAGATAAACAACATCTGGAGAACTGTGTTCAATTCTGGGAACTATAGTTTATGAAGTACTTTGATAATCTAAAAAACAACAAAAAAAAAAAGATGAAGCAGAATCCTTCAATCAAGTTCTAATTAAGCACCCACTATGTTCAAGATACTGTGGTAAGTGCTAAAGATAAAAAATAAAATATTTGATATGCTAATATAACTCAATCATTCTATACCTCCATCTGCCTCAGTTTTGTATTCTAAAACAAGGATTGAAATATCACCTACCTCACTGTGTTGTTGTTGGAGGACTAAATGGATAATATATGAGAAATATTTTGCAAATTTAAAACAATATAGAAACATCAGCTTATTACTATCCCTAATGCTCTTTGTCAAAACTTTCTAAGTAGCAGAGCAAGCAAAACCACCTGGATTATGCCTTTTATGCCATCTCTCAGTTCCATGCCATGGAGTATAGCCCTTGTAAGCTCTGGAGGACTTTATCCTGACTTTTGGTTACTTTGATGCATCTCAGTGCCACAGTAATGGCGGCTACATTTTCCCTTTGAGGACAGAAGGTCATTTTGAGGAATATCGAGAATTACCACTAATATCAGGAGCTCAAGCTCCCATTCAGTACATTATTACCAATATCAATTGCTAGTTACAGTTATCATTCCCCTTATGCCAATGACTGACGCAGTAACTCGTGGTTTAGTATCATTTAAACAAGTACATCAATTTGTTTTTACAAAGTATATCTAATAAGAAGATAAAAAAAGAAATATAACATGTCCCTTCCCCTGCCAAAATCAAGGCCCTCTGTCATTCTTCAATTCATATGGAGAACAGGATCAAATCCAAAGCAATTGCTACAAAATATTCACCCCCACCACCACCCCACTAATTCATTTTTGAACATGACATAGAAAACAGATCATTTATTCCATCTTGACTATCCTTAAACCACTTCCATGATGAGTCAGATAGCATGAAGGTCTTTTGGGTTCAGCTGTCTGCAAACTCAGACACGCAAGCCTATTACTGGACTTCTGGCTACTTACTCTTTTGCTCTTTTATAGCTCACATGACTACAATCTACTCCATTCCACTTTCAATACTCCTTCACTTAAGGCAAGAAAAACCAATATAGTAGGGTCAGATGCAGCAGCAGAACCTAAGTTTATGGTTCAATGATGGAGGGGAGGAAAAGGAGGACACTGGTACTAGCTCTTTTTCTTCAGAGAATTATAAGTTTGTGCCTTCTCAAACACACCCAGACAGAAAAGAAAGAGAACTCTATTTTCCCCCTGGTTATTGCCTTTTGAATGCATACTCAGTTTTAGCTCAGCAACCAATCAAATGTCCTTTTCTTTATTATAGAGCAAGAATAGAGATAAATGGACTCTCATTTTCCTGTTAACTAAATGATTCGATATGTGAACCACAGTTTAACCCCCCAAAAAACCCTCAGCATTTTCTCTCTCCCTCTTGAGTTACATTTACTCTTCTTCCTTGGCCTTTAGTCTATAGAAGAGTTTTGTCTTTCATTTACATTTCTTAATACTTGGAAAAATCAAATTATTCTCATTAATATATCAGATACTGAATGCACAAGGTCCATTTTCTATATGTGATTGGACTCTCCCCCCCCCACTCAGATTTTATGGCCTTTGGTGAGATATTTTAGTGAAAGTCTTTTTTACAAAGAATTCACTTTGTCCTCAATAACATTTCATAAGATATATTACAGGGAGCCCGTGTATCTTCATGATAGGAAATTAGAGAGCAAAAATCAATTTATCATCATGTTATTACCACTGTCATAACAGTCAAATATCTATGAAAAGAGAGCCTGGCACATCTTTTCATCCGTCTGTCTCTGGCTCATACAGGGCTTTTTAGTCCTGAACATTAATTTCCATTTTGCAAATTATACTTAGAAAGTTAGACACTGAAAAATCAGGGTATAGTAAGCAAAAAAAGGTGAAAATTTTCCTAAAAAAACAGGAACTTCTTTTCAATATCCATTTTATGAGTGTTACTTTTAAAAAATTGTGAAGATACTATTGACAAAAGTAACTGTTCAGGAGATCAATAAAAGGAACTAAAGAAAAATGGAATCTCTCAGAACTAAAGCCAGTGATGCTTTTGTTCAGCAATTGGCATTATGAACTCCAAAGCCATTTTGTTCACAAACATTGGAGCTATGTACAGATTCATTGGACAAATAAAGCTCCCAAGATCCAGAGGAGATTTACTGAAGAGGACTTCATCAGCACCTTTGTACAGAAAGAAGCATCTTGAATAATATTTATTGTGTTCTAGTCAAAATGGATTCAGGGTTGGAATTCACTTGAAGATCCCATAAAGCATATAGTTGAATTTTTGCATTGCTACATCCCTAGACAGGAGCCAAGCTATCAGTATTTTCCTGCCGACCTTCTTTCTGCTCGTACCCATTTCCATATCACAACTGTGACAGACTTTGATAATGGTAATGGTCCATGCTCTGAGTCTTCTCTGCCTCTATGACCCATTCACATGTTCACACTTGTCTATTTTGGATCCCATTCATTTAGCCATTGGGATCACCCTACTTCCTTGTGATACAAAGATCAGTCGATAGAATATTAAGCAAGAATGATTTCTAATTCAACTGCCAGCTATGCGATCATTTGATTTATCTTGGTGCCATCTTCCTTGTTTATAAATGGTGACAATAAAACTCTTACTATTGACCTTACAGGTTTCAGTGAGAGTTAATGTGATTAGAGGTACAGCTAGAGAGGACATTGGAGGTCATTGAGCCTCATTTCTTCTTTTCACTGAAATAAAACATATAGAAGATAAGTGATTTCGGTATGTCCTAGCATGATAGATATTGAGAGCTGAAAAAGACCTTTAAGACCAAGTAATCCAACTCCCTCATTTACAGATGAGAAGACTGTCATGAAGTAGTTATTGACTTGCCAAGGTCCTAGGATTATAGATATCAAGTACTGAAAAAGACTTTTAAGGCCATCTAATCCAATCCTCTTATTTACAGATGAGGAGACTGAAGCCCCAGGTGATTTGCAAAAGGTCAAAAATTTTAACACAATGACTACTGGGACACCTAAGATGAATCTAAGAGGGCTGGGAAGTAACTTTTAGCTTTCATCAAGAAAGAACTACCTTCTGTAGTTCATGATCTGGGATTGCATGTTTCCTTAATAATGGAACTAGGATCTATCCCCAACTCAGAGTCAAATCTATGTTGAGCTATGGTCTAAGGAGTCCTCCCTTGTGGGAGCCTGAAGAAAAATGGTACCAAGAATAGAAATATGAAATAAATATGATTCATATATGTAGAATATAAAGTTGTACTTCCACAGAAAATGGGGATACTAGTAAACAACAACAACTCTTAGAATGATTATATTCAGGAGAAGAGCTTGTGGCCAAACTTAGCTGTGACATTTTCAAAAGGTGGGCTCAACAACTATTTCATATTTCATGTATACTGTGAATAGCTTAATGAATGCTAAGGGAACTCTTGTTTTTCCTGTGATTTCTTCCTTTAAGAGCAACATTTGAGATATTAAGAGACATTTTGTCTCCTATTCCATGGCCTCTGCTTCTGCCCCTATTGTTGAAACCTCATTTTTCCGATGGTTGGGAAGGATGGAGACATCAGGTGACTTTTGAAATCTCATAATGCTCAAATAGTAAGTGATCCTATCTGAGACACAGGTTTACTTAAGAGACAATGAGCTTGTGGACTGAATCAGTAGTGGAGAAAGATACTCTTCCCACCAGTCTTTCAGAGAGCAAATCTATGAGGAAGGAGAGGTGCTGGGCCAGAGATTTCCCCTTTGTTATAAACACAGAGAAGTAGCTCAGTAGCCAATAGAAAATGTGATCATATCAAACAAGAAGGAAGACATGTATACCTAACTTAAGCACATGTATATATCTGGGAACGGGTGGGAGAAAAGTTGGATCACCCAAATTATAAGTTGTTTTTCATTAGAATTACACATGTCAGAGGCAGAATTTGAATTCATATCCTTTTGACTTTCAGATTCAGTGCTTTTTACCAATCTTTGGTTTTATTAGGCCTTAATGTATAATCTACAATAGGACAGCCTTCACTGTGGAGTCAGAAGACAAGGATTAAGTCCTCATGCCTTATATTACTATTTGTATTGCCTTAAGAAGGTAACTTTGCTCCCTGAGTCTCCATTTTTTCATCTGTAAAATGAATAGCTTGGACTAGCTGTTTATTCTGACACAATGTATGATTCAACAACTCCATAACTGTGAATTTCTCAAAAAAATCCAAACTATTATTCCTTCTTATATTCCTTATACTTCTTATATTCCTTCTATTTTTCCCCTTATACATACATACATGAATTGATCTAGTAGGATGCTTCCCATCACCACCATCAAAAAAAAATATTCTGACTATTGCTGTTATCAATGAAAAATCCAAAAAAATATGAAAATTTAATGAGAAAACAATATTCAAAATATATACCAGTATTCTGAAACATTGCAATCAGAGTCCCCAGGAAGTCCTTCAAAAGTAAAAATGTCTTTATTTTGGGAAGAAATGATACAAGTTCTGATTCAAGGATACTCTAAGGATACTGAAAAGTCTGGAAAGTCTGATCACAGGGGGAATTGTTGATATATATGAAGGTACACTTGTTCCTGGTAATCTCCATATTGAACAAGAAATAATGCAGGAATTATATGAATGGAGATGAGGATGCAGTAAAATGATGAAAGGAAATAATCATTTATAAAGCACCTTTTATATACCATGTACTGGGCTAAGTATTTTTACAGATATTATTTTTAATATTATTACTAATATTATCTAATTTAATTTTTATAGTTCTGAAACAAAAAGGTATTATTAGTTCTACTTTATATTTGAGGAAACTGTGGCAAAAACAAGTGATATATATCTGATTTTCCCAGAGCCACACAGCTAGTAAGTATCTGAGGCCATATTTGAACTCTAATCTTCCCTATTTCTTCTGCAGGGTTCTACTCACAGCACTACTAGCTGCTTCAGATAGAACTGGCATGATTTGGCAATCTGCTGTGATGTTGAAGTGAGAGGATGGTTGGGTCTTTAACATAAATAAGGAAGTTTAGAAAAGGTAGAAGTTTTCCTAAAGAAGAAAAACAAAATAAATTCTATTAGGATTCTTACAAAGTGCTAAGTCACTGAAATTGATAGAGCTAATAATTATCTATTTTAGCATGGCTCAGTATGATTGATTTAATCCTACAAGGAGATGTTAGGGGCCAGAACTTGAAACAAGATACTCAATGGAATTGAGGAGATAATGATTCTTTAATTTACATGTACTTAATACTTATTCCACATTATAGTACTTAGTACTATAATTCCACAAGATTCACACCTGTAAGAGAGCACATATAGGAAGGAGCTGACAAGCCCACTAAAGAAAAAGGCTGCTCTTGGATTTCCTGAGATTCACAAGTCAGAAGCCCACAATCCCACTCTCTAGGAGGAGGAGTCAAAAGTCATTCCAACTTCCACCTTTGTGCTGGATAGAGACTGAAGGACAAACCTTTGGATTCAGAGACATTCGAAGGGAGCTCTTGGAACCAAGGAGAGAGATGGGCCTCTAAGAAAGCTAACCGGCCCCAGGAAAAGAGACAAGCTTTGAAGGAGACAGTAAAGGATTTGGACTTTAATTCCTGGCTGAATTTGGGATTATTGAACTGAAGTGAAAGGAAGGCTGCCTCCAGAAGCTCCCCAAGAAACATGCACCCAGAGAATGATTATAATTTAGAGAAGAGGACATTACAAATTCACTCTCAGTTATGTTGAATTTAAGATACCTCTAGGATGATATGCCCTGGTATGTAGTACAGTAATACAGTTCTGGACTTGGATTCAAGAAGATCTGAATTCAAATCCAGCCTCACACTCTTACTAACTATGTGACCTTAAGCAAACTAGTAGATCCCATTTTGCCTTAGTTCTTTCTCTATAAAGTGGAGGCACACTGGAGAAGAAAATGGCAAACCATTCCAAAATGTTTGCTAAGAAAACCCCATGGCCTGTTCATGGGATAATGAAGAGTTGGACAGCACTGAATGACCGAACAATATAAATGTGGTGCTGAAAGTCAGGGGAGAGTCTGGAGCTGAATCAATATATATATATATGTATATACACTGAAACTAAGACTAATACAGATACAAATAGAGATGAAAATGCAAGAACAGGTATAAAGGGAGAGAGATAGATGAAATAACAAGAAAGACAGAGACAGAGAGATAGACACATACAGGAAGACAGAGACAGAGAGAGACACACAGACAGAAACAGACAGACGGAGATAAATAAGGAGAGAAACAGAGAAATGCAGATAGAAAAACATTGAGACAGAAAGAGGAGAGAGACAGAGAGATAGAGACAAAGAAAGACAGAGAGACAGAGAAAATGACAAGAGAGAGAGAGAGAGAGAGAGAGAGAGAGAGAGAGAGGGAGAGGGAGAGGAAGAGGGAGAGGGAGAGGGAGAGGGAGAGGGAGAGGGAGAGGGAGAGGGAGAGGGAGAGGGAGAGGGAGAGGGAGAGGGAGAGGGAGAGGGAGAGGGAGAGGGAGAGGGAGAGGGAGAGGGATAAAGAAAGAGAATTAGACATAAATTTCTGAAAATATTTTAAGCACAAGAAATAAAATAAATAAAAATTTAAAAAGAAAATCCATTACACTAAAATACAATTCACAAATTTATACACACACATATATAAATTATATATATATACACAAATTGGTGAATATATATATATATATATATATATTCACACATATGTATATGTATACACACACTAAGATTTGAGAGACACACTGTATCTATATCTACATATTGAGATATATATCTATAAATCTATAAATATATGTATACATACATCATATACACATAAGCACATAAAATGTACACAGCATACATATGTGGGTGTGTGTGCAGGATGTGTGTATATAGGCATATGCATGTGTATATGTTTGTGTGTATATGTTCATATACATGTATATGTTTGTGTAAAGTGTATTATATAGTGTGTGCATGTATGTGTTGTATGTTTGTGTACATATATTTATATTTGTGTGTTTTATGTTCATGTGTATATATGCATTTGTATGTATGTATATGAGTACTGTACATATGCTTGTGTATATATGAGCATGTGAATGTATATATTATATACATATATATGTGCACATATATACATATATATATGTATATACATATTACATATACATATATACGTGTGTATACATATACATATATATGTGTGTGTATATATATATACATACACACACACACACACACACACACACACACACATATATATATACTTGGAATAGGGAAAAATTTGAAGCAAGAAGTACCTCAATAAGCTTTAGAACCATGAGGGACTTCATATGTCCTCAAGTCTAACACCCTCATTGTACATTACACAGAAAAGGAAAGTGAGATCTTGAGAGAAATAGAGAGTTGGTCAATGCCACAGATTCATCAGTTCATCTGTTTCTTCAGAAACTATTCTGAGGTGTTGACCATGTCTGTTAGGTCCCAGACATACAAAGTCCAAAATGAGGCGGTCCTTCCCCTCAAAGAATTTACATTGTTTGTGGTGATGTCAGTTACAGAAATAGTAAAATATTTTAAAAGATAATTTTATGAGAGAAGGGGAAAAGTTTTAGCCAATGAGGGCAGCAGGAACAGCCATGGTTAAGAGCATGAAAGTTGGTATCAGAATTAAGATTTGAACACAGATCCTAAGAGTAACAGGATCATATATTCATACTGGAAGGGCACCTAAAAGCTCTCATTTTCTTATAAGACAGACGAAGTAAGTAAAGATTAAGTAAGACAATGTCACAAAAGTAATAGATGACAAAAGCAATGTCTGAATTCATTCTCAAAGTCCACAAAATACTCTTTGCCCTTGCAGCCTCAGCCCCAAGCTAGGGAAATTGCCACCATACACTCCCTGACTTCTTTTCAACCCTTAGCTTTAAAACCAGCTCCAAAGACAAAATAACATCAATTCAGGAAATAACACACACAAGGGGCCTTGCAGGAATTATCTTGAGGACATTCAACACTAAAGTGATCTTTTTTTCATCTTTAAGGGTCTTTGAATCACTGTCCACATTCTCCCCAAACCTCAGGAGATCCTTGTTTCTCTGCCTTTCATTAGATAGACCAAATAAGTTAATGGTACAATTTCCAAGGCTGGGATATTGTTCTCAACAACCGTTATCCGATCGTTAATGTGACTGCCTTGGTCATTTTAATTAAGGTCCACCAGTATTTAGTTATCAAGCAAATGGGGAGTGAAGAGACTAATTGGCTCTGAGGAATGATTCTTCCTTAAGGAGAATAAAAAAAGTTTTGGTGGGGAGGGCATCTGGTGGTAAACCTCCCCAAGGGAGACCGACATTGTCATGCTTCTGTGCAGGTTCCATTTTTAATGGGCTGGCATGCTGATTAACTAACTGATTTGTTGGACATTTAATTCTGATGGCTGTTTTGCAAAGATATAAGTGCCCGTTAAGCGCTCATAAAACCACTAGCAGGCACGATCGGTGCAGCCCATACTGCATGCCTTATGACAAAATTAACATCAAAAGATGGTTATTGTCTCTGAGCAAAAGCTGTTTATCAGAACATCTGGAATGCTGCCAGCCAATCAACATTTGTGTCTTCTCCCTGTGGGGATCTCACTCATGTTCCCAGCAAGCCAAAGACAGACACAAAGCACAGCAGTTGATGGATATCTTAGCCTCTTAATGTCAAAAAGGGAGAAATCTACGACATCTGTATATTAGAATCATCATTAACTTTGAAGCAATGGAAGGACTGACTTTGATATGATTGGAATATGAAGTCTTTGGAGGTCAGAAGGAACAAAACTGTTTCATGATGATTTAATTATTTTTATGAGGCTTATTCACAAAAAGCTTCCTCCCATGTCCACCTCTACTGCCTCATAGTGCCATGAAGGTGAATTCAGCATTCTGGAAGGACATACTAACATGATAACCTTTAATAGTTTTCACAAAGAGGGATTCCAATTTGGCCATGGTGAAGAGCTGGATGTTTAATATGTAATACATAATCTAGCAATGTGGGTAGTAGTGGAGATGGGTAGGGATGTCACCAAAATGTCTGACCTTAGTATGATGACTTTGGAGGACCCTAGGAATTTTCTAAAGTGATAATTATAGGAATCATAGGACCATAGATTTCTCACTGAAAATATTACTCATCAAATCCAAATGCCCAATTTTATTTTTAACAGATAAACAAAGTAAGACTCTGAGGCAAGATATAAACCTAATTCTTCCTTTCTCCATGTTCAGCAGTCTCTCCATCTTGCCATGGGTTAAGATATGGGTCACTAGAGAGCAGGGGTTCTTACCTTCTTTTTCATTTATCCCTTTAAAAGTCTGGTGAACTCTATGGCATCCTTATCAAATGAGATGATATTTGTAAAGAACTTAGCATGGTGCCTTTCTTCCACTTCTCAGTTTTTAGTAAATAAAATAAGTAGGATTACAAATGAAGACAATTATATGGCAATGCTGTTAAAAATAAAAAAGTAAAAAGTAAAACCTTCATAGACAAATGTCAATCCTTTCTAAGAGAGTGGTGGACTAAACTGATTGGGTGGATGAACTGAATCTGACATCCATATCAGGCACTTCTGGGAACAAGATGACACTAAAGCTGCCTAAAAAAGGAGGAATCATCTCAGATTGGAATCAAAGATGGTCAAAGCTCCCTTCTGATCATCACTAGAGTCAACCCCATGAGGGAGAATTGCATTTCCAGAATGGGTCAAGTGGAAGATCCACTTTTGAAATCAAAATAATGAAAATGAAACAAAAACAAAAACAACAGGCTCACAGAGCCTGGGAATGGAGGGAAATAGAGAGCTGGTAATCATAACTTTTAATATAAATGGGATGAACTCTCCCATAAAATGGAAACAAATAGCAGAGTCAATTGAAAAATAAAATCCTACATATTTTGTTTACAAGATACACATTTGACACTGGGACTCACATACAGAACAAAAATAAAAGGCTAGAATATACTTTATTATGCTTCAGCTGAAGTTAAAAAAAATCAGGGGTAGCAATTCTGATCTCAAATCAAAAGTAAATAGAGATCTTATTAAAAGAGGTAAGAAGGAAAAAGTACATTTTGATAAAGGGTCCAGTTAATGTGATAATGATACTAAAGGTGTATGCACCAAGTGGTAGAGCAGGCAAATTCCTAGAGAAGATTTTAAGCCAGTCCAGACAAAAATCAACAGCAAAACTATTCTAGTGGGAGTTCTTAAACGCCCCCTCTCACAATCAGACAATTCTAACCACAAAATAAATAAGAAAGAAATTAGAGAGGTTAATAAGATCCTAGAAAACTTAGGTATAATAACTAAAAAACTAAATAAGGAGAAAGGAATACATCTATTTCTCAGAAGTACATGACACCTACACAAAACTGACTATGTATTAGGGCACAAAAATCAAATGCAAAAAAATGCAGAAATAGCAAATAATTCATTTTCAGATACAATGCCAGGACAATAACAGAACAGGGAAATATAAACTAAAAATCAATTGGAAATTAAATAATCTAAGAATTAATGTGTCAAATAATGAATCACTGAAACACTCCATAATTTTATCCAAGAAAATGACTATAATGAGACTAGATGCCACACCTATGGGATTCAGTCAAAGCAGTTCTTAGGAGAAATTTTATAACTATAAATAGAGCTACATAAATTAGAGAAAGAGAAGATCCATGAATTAGGCATGCAACTAAAAAATTAGAAAAAGAAACAATTAAAAACTTCCAATTAAATATCAAATTAGAAATGTTTTAACTCAAAGGAGAGATCAATAAAATAGAAACTAAGAAAACTATTGAACTAATAAACAAAATTAAGAGTTGGTTTTATGGGAAAAAACTAACGTATTACATAAATCTCTGGTTAATTTGATCAGTAAAAGGAAAGGAAAAAAAAATCACCAGCATCAAAGATAAAAGAAGTGAACTCACCAACAATGAAAAAGAAATGAAAGGATAATTATGAGCTATTTTGCTCAATTCCATGGCAGCAAGTCTGAGAACCTTACCTAAATGGATGAATGGATGAATATTTACAAAAATCGCCCAAGTTAAATAAAATACTAAAATAGTCCCAATTTAGAAAAAAGAAATAGAACAAATCATTAGTGAACTTCTTAAGAAAGGGGCCAGATGGATTCACAAGTGAATTCTATTAAACATTTAAAGAACAGTTAATTCCAGTACTATGTAAAATATTTGCAAAAGTTGGTAAAGGAGTACTGCCAAATTCCTTCTATGACACAAATATGGCACTGATACCTAAATCAGGAAGGACAAAAACAAAGAAAGAAAATTACAGACAATCTTTCTAATAAATATTGATGCAAAAATTTTAAATAAAATATTAGTTAAAAAGCTATAATAAAATAAAATATTAGCAATTTATAAGCAGGATAATGCACTATGACCAAGTGGGATTTATACCAGGAAGGCAAGGCTGGTTCAATACAAGAAACACTAATACCATAATTGACCATATCATTAACAAAACCAATAGAAATCAGATGCAGAAAAAGCTTTTTGACAAAGTACAGCAGCCATTCTTGTTAAAAAAAAAAAAAAAAAAAAAAAAACAACACTAGAGAGCATAGAGATAAAGGGAGCCTTCCTTAAAATAATAAGCAATATCTATCTAAAACCTACAGCAAACATCATTTAGAAAGAAAATTTAATCTTGGTTTTGCTGATTTTGTACAAATATTTTGATTTAATGTAATCAAAGTTGTTCATTTTGTATTTTATAATGTTCTCTAATTCTTTTTTATTCATAAATTCCAAGAGAAAAAAATTGATACATTCCTAATAAGATCAGGGGAGAACAAGGATGCCCATTATCACCACTATTATTCAACATTGTATTAGAAATGTTAGCTTTAGCAATAAGAAAACAAAAAGAACTTAAAGGAATTAGAATAAGCAATGAGGAAAGAAAATTATCACTCTTTGGAGATGAGATGATATACTTAGAGAATCCTAGAAAATCATCTAAAAATCTCCTGAAAACAATTTACAGCTTTAGTAAAGTTGCAGGATAAAAAATAAATGCATACAAATAATTAACATTTCTATATATGACTGACAAATTCCATCAGCAAGAGATAGAAAGAGAACCCTAACCCTTTCCATTTAAAATTATTGGAGACAAAAAAATATTTGGGGGTCTATCTGCCAAGACAAACCCAAGAACTATATGAACACAATTACAAAACACTTCTCACACAAATAAAATCAGCTCTAAACAATTGGGAAAACATCAATTGTTCATCACTAGGCTAATGTGATAAAAATGACAATTCTACCTAAATTGTTGTACTTGTTCAGTGCCATACCAATCAAACTGCCAGATAATGCCAAACATTATTTTATAGAATTATATATTTTATTATACACACACACATACATATATATATATATGTATGTGTGTGTGTGTATTATAGAATTATATATTCCTCTCTGATAATCTGACAAGTCTAACCACAACATAAACAAGAAATAAATTAATAAGGTTAATAAGATCCTAGAAAATCTAGATATGATAAATCTCTGGAGAAAATTGAATAAGGACAGAAAAGAATATATCTTTTTCTCAGCAGTACGTGGCACCCACACAAAAGCTGAATATAACATATATTATAGAAAGCATAATAAAATTCATCTGGGAGAACAAAAGGTCGAGAATATCAAGGGAATTGATGAAAAAAATACAAAGTATGGTTACTTAGCAGTACCAAATGTAAAACTATATTAGAAAGTAGCAGTACTCAAAACTATTTCGTACTGGTTAAAAATAGAGTGGTGAATCAATGAAATTAGATTAGATGCACATGACACAATCATCAAGACCTATAGCAGTCTAGTATTTGATAAATCCCCAAACTCCAGTTTTTGGAATAAGAACTCACTATTTGACAAAAATTGCTGGGAAAACTGGAAAATAATATGTCAGAAACTCAGCATAGACCCACATCTCACACCCCATACCAAAATAAGGTCAAAATGGATACATAATTTGGGCATAAAAGATGATAACATAAACAAATTGGAGGAACAAAGTAGAATTTACCAATAAGACCTTTGGAGAAGAGAGGAATTTATGAATAAAAAAGAATTAGAGAACATTATAAAATACAAAATGAACAACTTTGATTACATTAAATCAAAATATTTGCACAAAATCAGCAAAACCAAGATTAAAATGGAAGTATAAAGCTGGGGAAAATCATTACAGCCAGTATTTTTGATAAAGGTCTCACTTCTAAAATATATAAAGAACTGTGTCAAATTTATAAGAATACAAGTCACTCCCTCAGTTGATAAATGGACAAAAGATATGGACAGAAAATTTGCAGATGATGAAATTAAAGTCATTTATATTTATATAAAATACTCTAAATCACTATTGATTAGAGAAATGCAAATTAAAACAACTCTGAGGTACCACCTCACATCTCACAGATTGGCTTAGATGACAGAAAAGATAATGATAAATATCGGAGGAGATGGAGAAAAACTGGCATGCTAATGCATCATTGGTAGTGTTATGAAATGATCCAACCACTCTGGACAGCAATCTGAAACTACACCCAAAGGGCTATCAAATTGTGTTTACCCTTTGATCCAGCAGTGCCATTACTGGGACTATATCCCAAAGAAATCATAAAAGAGGAAAAAGGATCCACGTGTGCAAACATGTTTGTAGCAGCTCTTTTTTGTGGTAGCAAAGAACTGTAAAATGAGTGGATGCCCAGGCAAATGACTGAACAAGTTGTGGGACATGAAGGTTATGGAATATTACTGTTCGTCAAAAAAAAAATGATGAGCAGACTCATTATAAAAAGGCCTATAAAGATTTGAATGAATTTATGCTGAGCAAAACAAGCAGAACCAGGAATATATTGTATACTATAGCAGCAAGGATGTGCGATGATCAACTATGAAAGTCCTGGTTCTTCTTAGTGGGTCAGTGATCCAAAGCAATCCCAATAGACTTTGGACAAAAAAATGCCATCTGCATCCATCTTAAGACCTAAGACCACTGAAAGTAAATCAACACATGCTATTTTCGCTTCTTTATGTTTTTTTTTTTAATCTCTTCCATGGTTTTTCACTTTTGCTTTGATTTTTCTTTCCCAACATGATTCATAAAGCAAGGGGTATTAAAAAATAACTCACTATAACTAAAAGAAAAAGAAAAAAAAAACAAAGAAACAAAAATAACAGAAACTATACAGATTAGGATGTACCACAACATACACAAGAATGAAGCATTCTTTAGTTGAAACCAAGGTGAAATCTAAGCTCAACACAGAAGATAAAATAAAGTCTCAGCCAAGGGAAGTTTATTCTAACACTCTAGGATATCAAGCAAATCTATAGAAATGAAAGGACTCTCTTTCTATGAATATATGCTATATGCCTCTTTTTTCCTCCTATCCCAAAATATGTTCTTGGCCAACCTCTTTCCCTGATAAAGTTCTCTCCTCAAAAAATTCCTTTAAAAGGCACATAAAGTCCCTCTCAGCCTTCTCTCCACCAATCAAAAGTCATTTCCTTCTTTATGTAAGAGAACACTGAAAAGTTTCTAGATAAAGATGGAAGTCCATGCATTTTTTATTTTATTTTGTACTAGAAAGAACAGGTGACAGACAGAACTGTCTGACTTCTTCAGGTATAAGATAAATGTACAGGTTGATAACTTTGTGTAATTATTTGTGCAATAATTACATAGACGTGTAGAAAGGTTAATGCTTCCACAAGAGAGGTATCAAATTTGTGACCTGCATAACTATAAAGTACAGCCTGAACTAGGTTATGATATAATTGGGAAATGTTTTACCAAATAAATAAAAAATATAATATGACTTAGATAATATTAGTTGCAGTTTTCAAGGTCATCGTGTGATTCTTTTCAATTTGATATTGACACCACTGTTGTAAAGGATGAGAGACTTATGAAGGGGGAATAATTCATGTGGAAAATGAATGGTGTTCTAGTGGATATGGTAGATTTTGCGGCCAAAAGAAATCACTAAAATCTCCCAAAATGAGGATGGGAGAGTGTTGTCCTCTGCCCTGGTCAGATTACATGTTGATTATTTTTTTTGTTCTTGACTTCATATTTGAATCACAATATTGAAAAGGGGCAAAGAATCCAGACTAACTAAAAGTTTTTCAGTGAAATACTGAATAATGACTTGTCAGAGATGATACAAATGAAATGAATATTCCAGGGTTAGCTTCCAGTGATTTAAGGTTAAATATTGCTGAGGTTCTTTAGAGCACAAAATTCTGTGAGTCTGATGATTAAATTACTGTGATAAGTTAAGCCCTGTACTGTAGAATCATTCCAAAAGGAACATTTATTTTAACTTCAGGGGGTAACTACCAAGTAAAAAGGGAAAAGGGCAATTCCATTCACACATTCATCCATTCTTTTTTGTGGAGAAAAACAAATTTGTAAGTTTTTGTGCTACTATTCAGATATTTCTAATTCTAAGTCCAGTCCACAATCCAATGTACCATCTATCTCCTTTTAATGGTATTTTGGAGAGAGTTCTAGATTTAAAATCAGAGAACACAAAAATTCAATTTCCCCATAATAATACCTAGACGACTAGGGGAAAACTACCTCAGATCCATGTACCTCCATTTCCTCACCTGTAAAAGGAGATTACTGGTTTATGTGCTACCTACTTCCTTGGATAAATTTTGAGGGAAAATAATTAATAAATCACAGAAGCCATTCATCTAGGGGAGGAGGTAGAGGGAAGGATGGGAAAAGTTGGAACATAAGTGTTTGCAAGGATTAATGTTGAAAAATTACTCATGCCTATGTTCTGTCAATAAAAAGCTATAATTTTAAAAATCACAGAAGGCACTAAACAGAATTTTAAGGTTTACTAAAAGTTGCATACATGGATTATAAATGAAAAATTTGCACGGATGGACCAAAAGGCTTTGATCCATTTCTAGAATGTGCACCTCTTTCATTTTTAATGAATTTCTAATTCTGCTTTAAATGAAATATCTCCTACATGATTCATTTTTCTTTTTTTTTTGTTTATTTAATTTTTATTTTATTTTATAATTATAACTTTTTTTGACAGTACATATGCATGGGTAATTTTTTACAACATTATCCCTTGCACTAACTTCTGTTCCAATTTTTCCCTTCCTTCCCTCCACTCCCTCCCCTAGATGGCAGGCAGTTTTATACTTGTTAAATATATTACAATATATTCTAGATACAGTATATGTGTGTAGAACCGAATTTCTTGTTGCACAGGAAGAATTGGATTCAGAAGGTAAAAATAACAGTTTACACTCATTTCCCAGTGTTCCTTTTCTGGATGTAGCTGATTCTGTCCATCATTATTAATCAATTGGAAATGATTCATTTTTCTTACCTCCTATTACCTTATTTTACATGAATCTGAATAAATTAGTGAAGAAATGAAAAAAAAAAAAAAAACAACAAAACAAAACATTAACTTGTACCAGGGACTTTGCTAAATCCAAGGGATACAAAAGAAAAGCCATACAGTAATCTCCTCATGCTCACAACCTAATGTGGCAGACAACATGGATGAGAGAATTCACTGAAAATTTAATGGAAATTCTCCCGTAGTCTTTAAGGTCCATCAAGAACAAGATCGTTGTCAGGAAGCTTCTTTCCTTCTTTCATTCATTGCCTGAAATCTGAATCCTTTACAATTCTTTATTAAATGATCCAATGAGCATTTCAAGACTTTAGAGTTACACTCCCCCATGTAAGCATCTGCCTGAACTATATCATTATGTTCATATAGTTACCTGCAGAGACTTGCCTGTAAATATATTAGCCTTGTATTTTTCACCTCCATGTTCCAGGAAAACAAAAGAGCTTTTCATTAGTATAAATAATTAGACTGAGCACCTTGAGGGTTTTTGCCTTTTTTTGTATCCCCAGTTCTTAGCATGGTGCCTGACATTCAGTGGGTATTTAATAAGTACTTGTTGACTACTTGACTGATAATTAGAGGGATGAAAAAGGCCCTTTTAAAGGAGGTGGCATTTGCTTCAATCTTTGAAAGGAGTCAGGGATTCCAAGAGGCAGGGGTTAAAAGGGATTATATTCTAGGCATGGGAATGGTCTGTTCAGAGGTATGGGGGGCAAATATAGAATGTTATATTAAAGGAATAGCAAATAAGCCAATATGGCTACAATGTGCATAGAGTTAGGGGAATGATTCACAATTTCTCAGAGCCAGATTCTGAAATACTTTAAAATCCAAACAGAAAAAAAAAAACTTATACTTTAACCAAAAGGTAATGAGGACATATGGAAGCTTCTTGAGCAGTGGAGTGACATAGCCAGACCTGATTTTGAGGAATGTCTAGGTGGCAAACATATTAAGGATATATCAGTAAGGAGAGGTGAATGAAAGAAGACTAATCAGAACCCTTCTATCACAGTCCAGGTAAGAGGGGATGAAAGTCCTGACTCATATGTTTGTAATGGAATTAGAAAGAAGAAGAAAGATGCTAGAGATATAGAGGAAATTGAATTGACAAGATTTAATGACTTATTTGATAGTAATTGGGCAGTTAATTCTATAGGAAACTACTACCAATTAAAGAAGTTAGAGGAGGCGTGGGTTTGGGAATAGATGGGTTCTATTTTTAAGAAACAAATTTAGAAAATAATGTTTCTATTTCTGTTTCTATTATCTTCATCTAAATGCTCCAAATACCTTTTCCCAGACTTATTTTTAGATTTTTCTTAATATAAAAATGTAATTAGAGGAGCTAGGTAGTGCAGTGGATAGAGCACCAGCCCTCAAGTTAGGAGGATCTGAGTTCAAATCAAGCCTCAGACATTTAACACTTCCTAGTTGTGTGACCCTGGGCAAGTCACTTAACCCCAATTACCTCAGCCTATACATATATATATATATATATATATATATACATATATATATATATATACATACACATATATATGTGTATATATGTGTATATATGTGTATATATATATGTATATATATGTATATATATAATATAACATTATATATATACATATATATATATATATAATATAACATTTTATATATATATGTATATATATATACATATATATATATATATATATATTTACTACTTCTCTCCCACCTCAAAAATTGTACCTAATTTCCTTGTAAATAAACTGTATCCTCCTAGAGCCATAGTAAGAGAACGGCCCTCATGTCACAAAAAAAAAAAAAAAAATCAATAATACCTTTGAACTCAAAGTTGCTTCCTAGCATTAGAATCCCTATTTTATCTTGTGTTTATTTTTCCCCCAGAGCAAGAAAAAGTATCCTGCTCATTCTCCTCTGATCATGACACAGCTTATCAGTTCTCCTCACCAAAAATGAAACCTAAGCAACCAAACATACAATCTCAGCTAATGTTGAAAGGAAAGATCTTTGTTGGGATTTGCGCCCTGATTAAGGAGACAAATAAGACAAAGATAATTAAAAGAAGATCAATCTGTTGACAGATTGATCAACAGAGATTAGATTTGGTTTCAAAATGGAGCCAGTTTTTACTGGTAACTTGTAATAAGATAAAGACAATTCAGTTTTGTCAAGATCAGCCAAAAGATTTGGGCTTCCTTTCCAAGGTAGCAAGTAAGTGACAATTTCCAGGTAAAGGTACTGACAAAGAGTAGGTGGGCCCAAAAGCTTGACATCAGTGTTGCCTTGCCAAATGCTGACTGATAAACTGAGCAATGGGTCAGTGCCAGATACAAACTTAAAGCCTAATTCTCTAGCTCTAGGCTTCTTGATGGTAATTGATATTATTTTTGCTCAGAATCATAACAGACATTTATTTAATGTTTTAAAGTTTGCAAGCATTTTCATCTCTCTTACTTCATTTGTGCTATGCAGCCATCTTCCATGGCAGGTAATACTTTGTCACCATTTTCCCTATGAGGCAATAGAGGTTCATAGATATCATCACTTGATCATGCTGCTGTAGTTAGTAGGTATCAGGTTAGGATTTAAACAAGTTTTTTGAACTTTCAACTCACACCTGTGAGCCCATAGAATATTTCATATGTAGATTTTCATGGTCTCATTTCCCAAGTAGTCTCACTCAGCTTGTAGAGCCTGGAAATTAGGCCACCAAAGTGCACTCTCTTTTCAGAGTTGAGATTGGAGCTTATTCTACCTACCAGAAAAGAGGAAACCAAACTGTGGAAAGAAATGAAATAAGTGTGGAACAATAAGAACAGTCCAGAATTTATAGTCTCATGAAGTGGATTCAAATCCTGGTTCTGGGCATACCCCTGGAAAGTCAGTTAAACTTGCTTGATCTCAGAAAAATCAGAAGATTGGACTAAATGAAATATTCTGAATCAGAAATTCATGAACTTTTTTTTTAAAAAGGAAGTTTTGATGATTTAATTTCAAAATAATTTTTATCCTTTGTAAATCTGTGCATTTGATTTTCAGACCTTCCATGTCCTTTAACATGTCCTCCCTACGAGGAAAATCCATGGATAAATAGTATTTAACAGCTAATTCATCTCTAGATCAATGGTCCTATAATCTCTTCTGTGACTTCCTTTCCTTCTCTGTAAAATGAAAGTATTAGACCAACTTGTTAGTCAATCAACATACATTTATTAACTGCTTATGTCAAAGAACTCTCAGGATACACAAAAAGATGAAAACAGAAGAATAAATGGAAAAATTCATGAAAGAGATTCAGAGGAGAAAGATAACTTTCTAGGAGAAGGATTGTGGGTAGTCAGATGCTGCCAGTGGATAGAGTACCAGGTCTGGAGTCAGGAACACCAGGTAACCTGACTGTTACCACAGACACTCACTAGCCTTGCAGTCCTGGACAAAACACTTCACTCTGCTTGCTTCAGTTTCCCCATTTGCAAAAAAGAAATGGAGAAGGAAATGGCAAACTACTCCAGTGTTTGTCCAAAAATCCTTCACTGAAAAAAACTGAACTATCATTGCAACTGACTGGGTTTGTTTCTGTTTGAGTTTTCAAATGCTAGGAACACTGTAGGACTCAGTTTCCTCCTCTGAAAATGGAGAAAGGGGCACGGCAAGATGGACCTTTTAATTTCCAACCCCACCATAGTCCTATGAGAGCTGGAAATCACAAGATCCTTCTTGAATCAGTTAAAACTGGACTGGAATTTTAAGTGTTTATTCTTGGCAAAGTTATTTATAAAACAAGATTTAAAAAACAATTTCTCATAAAATGAACTGAGACCTGGTAGGACACATAACTACTCTGACAAAAAGCATGAGTTGATGACCATAATTCAGAGGAATAGAATCATGTGGCGCAAGTCTCCCTGCAAATACACATTAGTTTGCAAGGTCACGGGCAAAAGTCTTGATCAAAGGCATTATGTTTTTCAACTTTTTGGAGGCCTTTAGCCTGTATAGTGTTCTACTTATTATCCCCAGCCACAGGAAGCACTGGAAGAAAAGAGAAAGAGGAACCAATGAGAACCAACTTAAATTCACTAAAGACAGCAGGCTATGATAGAAAATAGCATTTTTTAATGTTGGATTCATATTCCCACTCTGTATTTATTAACTGCGTAGCCTAAGAAAATTGGTAAGTCTCTTTGGGTCATCTATAAAATGAAATATTTGGATGGAATGGATGATCAATTCACTTTAAATTTTAGATCTATGATCCAATGAAAAATCCTAATTTGAGTAGGATGGAGAGTACCCTAAGAGGAAATCTGGACTAATATGGCAAAGGTAAGGAGGAGCCAGACTGTGAAGCATCTGAAATGATGAGGATTTTATATTTTATTCAAGAGGCAATAGGGAGTCAGTGAAAATATTTAAGGATTGATATGATCAAATCTGGGTTTTAAGAATGTCACTTTGTTGTCTATATGGAAGATAGATTGGAGATTAAAGAATTGGGGGGGGAGGGGAAGGGAGACATCCCAGGAAGGAGTCCTTAAGAACCTAAATGCAGGCAGAGGGCCTGGGAGTGCCTGCCCATGCAGATGGGTGTAATGTTCTCTTCTCTAAAGATATAATGTTCTCTAAGAGTAGGTTTCTTGGGGAGCTTCTGGGAGCAGCCTTCATTTCAGTTTAGTTCAGTAATCCCAAATGAAGCCAGGAGTCCAAATCCTTTACTGTCTCTTTCCAAATATTATCTCCTTCACTTGGGGCTCAGCTAGTTTTCTGGAGGCCTTCTGGATCTTGGTGTCAGTGTTCTCCACAGGATATCCTGCCACCACTTCTCTCTCTTCCTTCTTTCTGCCTGATGTGTGAATCTCCTTGACTGAATCCTGACTCTGAATCTCCAGAAGTCCTCCCAATGTCTCCAGACAGCACAAAGATGGAAGTTGGAATGAACTCTGCCTCCCAGAGAGTGGGCTTCTGGGTTCTCCCTGGGCTTGTGGGAGCTCCTTAAAAGTATGCTCTCTTAAAGGTGTGAATCTCATGGAATTCTAGTAAGTACATTACTGAACTAGAGAACTGTTAAGTACCATGCTAAATTAGATAATTATTGTCTCTATCTATTCCAGTGACTTAGCAACTTGTAAGATTCCTAACAGGTAGGGAAAAAGGAAAGTCTTCAGAGTTGCTATAGAGGGAGGAGGAAGACAACATTGAAATAAACTGCTTCCAGGGATTTCTGGGAATCATCAATTTAGAGATGAAAATGACCTTAGAAGCCAACATTCATTTTACACATGAGTAAAAAGAGGCACAGCAAGGTAATATAATTCACTTAGAGTCACACAGTAATACCCAAGCAGGATTTGAACTCATATATTTAGGTCCCCAAGCAGACCCTAGCTCCCTCCTATATAGAGAAGGAGAAAGAATTCTTAGTTGCTGAGCTAGAGCTGTCTGTATGAGAGAAGCCTGGAATAGCATTTGAGTCCATTCAATAGCTTAGGATGCTGCAATCTTTTTTTTTTTTTTTTTTTTTTTTCCCTTGAGGATGGGGTTAAGTGACTTGCCCAGGGTCACACAGCTAGGAAGTGTTAAGTGTCTGAGATCAGATTTGAACTTGGGTCCTCCTGAATTCAGGGCGGGTGCTCTATCCACTGCGCCACCTATCTGCCCCCTTAAAGGACACTTTCAAAGCCCTCACTATTTCCTTCTCTCTGGATTACTTTCAGTCCTTTCTCACCTGTCTAGCCACCTTTGCATTATAGGAGCTCAGGACAATTAGCTGGTCTCAGTTTTCCCATTAGCAGAAGGAAGAGATCTAGACATCCTTTACTATCTCTGTGAGGGAGACTTAGCTACAAATAAAGCAAAGGCCTGAAGTCAAGAACTTATGGACTTAGGCTCAGTGTGATCAAAGGCAAGTTATTTACTTCTCTCAATCTGTTTCCTTTCCAGAAAATAGTGCAAATAATTATCACATCAAGAGTTGACATTAATATTGCTGGACTTCTGCAAACAAGTATCTTGGAAGGTTTGAATTCAGTTCCCCCCATTTTTAATCTGCTGTGGATCCTTATGCATAAGGATCTGCAGCCACCCAAGCACCATAGATTTTCTATGGCTGATTTTCCATTGACTCACCTCTCCAAACTTGGCTGGCTCACAGCTTCTTGAACAAGTGTGGCCTGAGGCTTGTAGCTTGTACTTGATGACTTTGAAATTCCATCTGTGATATCAGCCAGCCTTGTGTTCTGTTGGCATGGAACCTGGAGCCCAGGGTCACCTCCCTGGGGCCAGAAGGGATTGGCTGAGGACATCAAGGATGTTACTAATGCTAATAACATTGAAAAAGGTTGTCTTGGACAGGTCAATTTCTCATCTTAGGGCACAGAGGTCTGGCTTTGTCAGCCGGGCCCTGAACTGTCTAGCTCTGAAATGAAAAATCTAAGTGGTCTAATTCTGCCTGATAGTATTAATTCCTTCAGTTTAGGCCAGAGGAAGAGAATGTCTGCCTCCCCTGGTTATGATGCACATGGGAGAGGAGCTGACAAACAGGCTCTGTAAAGTTCACAAAATGTAGGAAATGCTCACCTATGTGAAGTGCTTTAAAAACTTTAAGATCTTGTAGGAAGGTTGACAACTGTTCTTCCCAATACTCTTTTTAGGCTTCAGTGTAGCATGGTGGATTGGGAGGTGGCCTCAAATTCAGGAAAATCAGGATTCAGATTCTGTTCCTGACACATGATGAGCAAGATACTTGACATTTTGGGGCCACAGTTTCCTCACTTATAAAAAAAGAAGAAGTGGGGGTCTAGAGGTCTATAACATCTGAGACCTTTTCTATTGGTAGATTTTTCATCCTTTACTCAAAGACCAGCCAGGAACTCAATGGATAACCCAAACAAATGCACATCACAGCATGGCGATGAACAATCCTATTAAAAGCACATTGCAATATGGCAATGGGTAACCCCACTCAAATGCACATCACAGTGTTGCAATGGGCAATCCACCCAAATGTACATCACAGTGTGGCAATGAGCAATCCAAACAACTATATATCACAGTGCGGCAATGAGCAACACAACAAAATACATATCACAATGTGTCAGGCAATGGGCAACCCACCCAAATGCGCATCACAGTGTGACAATAGATAGCCCAATCAAATAAATATCACAATGAGACTATGGGCAATCCAACCAACTGTATATTGCAGTGTGGCAATCGGCAACCCAACCAAATTCATATCACAATGCGACCAAATGCACATCACAGTGTGGCAATAGGAACCCATCCAAATGAACATCACTGTGTGGCAATGAACAAAGCAACCAAATACATATCACAATGCGACTATGGGCAATCCAACCAAATGTATGTCATAGTGCACCAATGGGAAATCCAACAAAATATACATCACAGTGCAGAAATGAGAAATCCAACCAAATGCACACCACAGTGTGGCAATGGGCAACCCAACCAAATATACATCACAGTGTGGCAATAGGCAACCCAACCAAATATACATCACAGTGCAGAAATGAGAAATCCAACCAAATGCACACCACAGTGTGGCAATGGGCAATCCAACCAACTGTATATCACAGTGTGGCAATGGGCAACCCAACCAAATATACATCACAGTGCAGAAATGAGAAATCCAACCAAATGTACATCACAGTGTGGCAATGGGCAATCCAACCAACTGTATATCACAGTGTGGCAATGGGCAACCCAACCAAATACATATCACAACATGACTATGGGCAATCCAACCAATGCACATCACTGTGTGGCAATGGCAATCCAACAAAATGTACATCACAATGTGGCAATGGGCAACTCAACAAATATATATCACAGTGTGGCAATGGGCCAATCCAACCCAATTGTATATCACAGTACAGCAATGGCAACCCAACCAAATACATATCACAATGCAACTATGGGCAAATGCACATCCCAGTTTGGCAATGGGCAACACACCCAAATGCACATCACAGTATGGCAAGACTCAAAACTCTGACTTCAAAGCTCCAGGTCTTATTGGACTAATGAAGTTTCCTCCAACTCTGAAATTCCATAATTTTGAGAATTCTTCTTCAATTCATGCTTCTTCAATATTCACTAGGTGTCATGTGAAAGGAGTTCTTGTGTAGTTGCAGCTCAACCCAGAGGCTCTTCACTTCCAACATCATTTCCAGTATGAGATCCTGGGATTCACAGATTCTTTTGTCATAGTTTCTCTTTTTCATTCTGGAAAACACATGACTCCCTAAACTTCAGTTATCTTCATGGTGCCCAGCTTGCTGATGATCGCTCTGAATTCAAAAAGCCAAAAAAATGTTCAAGAGGAACTGAGATAGGAGAAAACTTGGCAAGACACCCAGTTAAGGCCAAGTGGCTCCAAAGCCTTGGTGGATAAAACAGGGACATCAAAAGCCCAATGGGCCCACTCTGCCAGCATTTTAATTAATTAAATAATTGGTGACTGAAATGGACCTTCTGTTTGGATGCTGCCACCTTGGGATCAGCATACTACCTGATGAATATCATTGGTTTATCATCATCATCATCATCATCATCTTCATTTTCATCATCATCATCATCATCATCATCTTCATTTTCATCATCATCATCATCATCATCATCATCATCACCATCATCATCATCATCATCTCCATTATCACTATCATCATTCTCACCATCATTCTATAATTTTAGAAGCAGAATTTGAATTTAGGTCTTCCTGATAGAAAATAATTAAGGTTATGCATCACCTATTATGCCATACTTCCTTTTTGTTTCTATTGCTTAGCTTTTAAAGCTCTTCAAAACTTGGCTCCTTCCTATCTTTAGAATTGTCTTACACCTTACACCTTACCATTACCCACAACTACCATTATGTTAGCTGTGGCCCAGGGACACCAGCCTACTTGCTGTTTCTTGAACAAGAGACTCCATTTTTTCAACTCTAAGTTTTTCACTTCCTTTCCTCCATACCTGCCTTTTGCTTATCTCAACTTCCTGGCTTCCTTAAATTTTACCTGACGTCCCATCTTCAGCAAGAAATCTTTCCCAGTCTTCCTTAATATTGATGCCTTTGTCCTAAGATTATCTCCACATTATACATGCAGATATATGCATGTATGTATATGTAAGCATACATGTGTGTATATATATACACATATGATCATGTTAATAAATATCAGTTTCCATATTGTCTCTTCCTTAAAATTGTGGCATCCATGAGAACAAGGAGTGAACTTTTTGCCTTTTCTTTCATCTTTGATACTTAGAATAGTGCCTGACACATAGTAGGCACTTAATAAATGCTTATTGACTTGACATTGTTTTTGGTTCTGCTTACCCCTGAGGACCCCTAGTTTCCTAGGCTCCTGTGCTCATTGAAACTTGAGTTCCTATTCCTTAAAACCTACTATGCAAAATGCCTTTCATAGGACTCCAGGCGAGAAAAAGCCAGTTTATGAAAGTGATTCTGCAGAATGCATCATGCAACAGCTCAAGACTAGATTGATTTAATGCATAGAAGCCACAATTGAAGCTATTTACCAATGTCCCTGCCATATGGATTTGGCTACTTGTCTTCTTCCAAAGGCATCCAAATTGTCCTCAAGCCTTGCTTGGCTCAGGAGATTAGGGTTATCACTGTTTTTATAGCTTTCTCATTGCCTAAATGTCCAAAAGCTCCATGGTTCTCCAGATGTGTCCAACTGAATCAGCTGGGTACGCTCTTTATAACATTGTTGTTTATAACCTGACTATGTAACTGCTCAGTGCCCCAAATGTCATTAAGGTGGCTTAAGGCATAGAATGTTTGAGTTGGAATTAAGATCTGAATTCAAATCCTGCCTTAGACTCAGTTTCCTCATCTGTCAAATAGAAATTATAACAGCACCAACATCACACAATTGTCATGTGAACAAAATGAGATAACGACTTAGTTATATAAGAACATTTTCTAGGGTTGTTTTGTTTTTGCTTTTCCCTCTGAAAAGCATCTGGGACTTTCAGAGAACTATAAGCTCGGGGGCAGCTAGGTGGTGCAGTGGATAGAGTACCAGCCTTGAATTCAGGAGGACCCGAGTTCAAATCTGGTCTCAGACACTTAATACTTCCTAGCTGTGTGACCCTGGGCAAGTCACTTAACCCCAGCCTCAGGAAAAAAAAAAAAAAAAAAAAAAAAACCAGAGAACTATAAGCTCAATAAGTGATAGTAAGGGGATCTAGCAGTCAAAAAAGCTTACCAGGAACTCAATCTACATGAAAAGAGAAGTGACTATCCCAGGAGAGGATGAGAGGGATTCCTGCTGTACTTGGTCCTTGGAAAATAAAACTAGAGCAGAAGTATTCAGGAGCTCATCTCACTTGTTACTGCCTAAACCCATTTGGTATTTCTTGCCAAGTAGCCAGATAAAATTCTCCTACTTCTTTCCTTCTATTATCTTTCATCTAGGTACCTTTGCACAGGATGTCCCTAATACCCATAATGCACTCTTCTTATCCTGGCTTCTTGGTTTACCTAGTTTATTTGAAGGTTCAGCTTTGCACTACTCAGAAATTATTCTGTTATTCCTAGCTTTAGTGGGGTTGAGGATGGGTGGGGGTGGAAGGGAGCCTTATCCAAATACATATTAAGTTTACATTGAATATATTTTATATCCCTGTGTACTTATCCCTGTCCCCTCTGGAATATAAGCTCCTTGAGGTCAGGGACCTCAAGAGGACTTTTTTGCCTTTGAAATCTTATCACCTAAAACAATACTTGGCACATTTCATGCCAATTAATACATTTTTCTTAATTGATGTATGTTAAACTGAGTGATCCCTGATCTTTTTTAATCCATGATGGGCCTCCTCCCAAGGCAATCATATCTCCCTCACCTGAATGCTATCAAATATCATCACGATGCCAACTTATGTGAAATATTGTAAGATTTTTTTAACCCAAGTACAGATTACTCTAAGAAATGATCTTGGAAGTCACCATCCCAACTGTGAAATCTTGCACATTTTATGTCACCTCTATATGTGTAGGACAGTGACAAAGCAAGGTACAAGAAAAATAGAAGAAGAAAAGGAGAAAGTAAATGAGGAGGAGAAGGAAGATAAAGAGGAGAAAAAGGAAAGGAAGAGAATAAAAAGGAAGCAGGGAAGAGGAAAGAGGAAAAATCCTGTTACAAGAGTCAGGTCTTTTAAGAAATGGAGAAACATGAAGAAGTAGGCCCAGTTGTCTAATAAATGGGAGGCATGTGTCCTGAACAAATCAATCACCTTTAACTGGAAACTAAATTGTTAATTTCTGTCTCTCATAAAAGTAAATTTTAAGAAAAACAGGAGAAATGAACTTTAAATAAATGGAGATCATCCCCAAAGTACCTTTTGGACCAGAAAGTCTTCAATTTTCTAAGAAAGTGCTTTAAGTTTGCATATCCTGTACAATGTTTTCCCAGAGACCCAACCATGAACTTTGGTGGCCAGGGTATTATTGTATGAGCCGCCAACTACTACAGTGATGACTGCTGGCTGAGCAAAATGCCTGGAATTCATTGATTTTGTCATTTGTGGTTAGGTGCAATGGATAGTTGGCAGTATACAGTGAAGAGGAAGCACAAATGTGTCCCTGCTGAGAAAATAGGAAGCTTGGGAACTTAGCAAAGTTTGTATCTCATCAGGTTTGGTTGTTTGCTTTTGCATTTTCATTATTATCCAAAATAATTCCCATTATTCCAGGAAATCCCCATGTCTGGCTGGAATATTCTCTCTCTTCATCTCTTCCTCTTTCAAACTCTAGTGTCCTTCAAGATTTTCCTATATTAACTCTTCCTTCAAGATTTCTATTAAATATAGGAGGCTTTTCCAATCCAATCAACTTCTATTAAGCGTCTAATACGTGTGTAGCACATAGCTAGCTAAGTGATATGGATACAATTAATAAAGGGAAAGGCCCTGCCCTCAAAGCATTTAAAATATAATATGAAAAGACAATATACAAAAGGAATCAGGAAAAGTGATGGGGAAAAATTTAGAGAATATCTAGCATAACGTGAAGCAGGATACTGATCTAGTGGGGGAGAATGTAACCTTATTTAACTGAATTGAATTTGAAGCATTTCGAGCTTGTATCTGTCTGAACAGCCATTGTCAGAGACACTAACTTTAACACAGTGATGTCATTTTGGTCCTCTTCAAGAAGGAAAGACCACACCCATCACTAACTACTTGACTGTGGACTTAATTTCTTAATTAGCCCAAAGGAAATGCAAGAAGTAGGTTAGAGAGTTTTTTCCAAAAATTCCTAGGCACTATTTGTGTAGGTTTATGGAAATGGCAAAAATGGGGAGGGACAATGTAGGAAAGAAAATGGAAAGATCCATGATTGGTTTGAGGTTAAGTAATAGCAAGACAAATCAAGGAAGTAGAACTAAAGTAAAAGAGTTATCTGGAACAGGAAATAAGAAATATAAACAAGCACAATAACAGGAATCAGAAGTTGAACTTTTTAGGGAAAAAGTAATACTAGTAATCATTGATCTCAAAATCCAACTTAAAAATTTAATCAAGAAATATATTTAGTGATATATCAGTCATATTCATATTATTTTAGATATATATCTACTGTGCAAAGATGTATATATATATGTGTGTGTGTGTGTGTGTGTGTGTGTGTACAGATGTGTGTGTATGAGTGTGAATATGTGTACATGTCTAAATACATCTGTGCTTAATTGTAGCCTGCTAGGGGAATTGAAAGGAATGAAAGGAGAAAAAAAGAATAAAGTAAAAATGCACAGCAGAGAATAAAACTACAAGGAAGCAAAAAAAATGATGGTCAATCATGAATATAATCTCTTCTATTATGATATATGCTTTCTTGAAATGAAAATTTGTTGCTATATATTTTGAATTCTCCCTAATTTCTGCTGAGCACATGACAATGTTTGGTTTGGTTTGGTTTGGTTTTCCTTTTTATGTCTTTCTTTCTTTATTTTTTCCTTATTTTTTATTTAGTTTTAGATAAATATTTTTTAAAAAATAAATGTTTTTTGATTGAATAATCAAATACATGTTGTTAAGATTAGTCCCATCTAAGAATGAATATGAGACAGTGGATTCAACATATGAGGTGCTTTGCTCCTCTTCCAGAATACACACACACACACACATACACACACACACACATATATATAAATATATATATATATATATATATATATTTATATATGTGTGTATATATATATATTTATATTTATATATGTGTATATATATATATGTATATATATATATGTGTGTGTGTGTGTGTGTGTGTGTGTGTGTGTCCAAGAAATCCATAATGACAAATAGAAAACTCTTGAATTTCTTGGAAAAATTCAAGGTCTCCCATGTTATTATTTCATAGCCATCTTTATAATAATAATAATTAGTATTTATATGAAATAGTGAGGTTTGCAGTTGCATAACAAATATACATTTTATACTTAATGTAGTTTCTTAATTAGTTTCTTCATTTTACCGATGAGTAAACTGAGGCTCTGAGAAGTCACATGATTTATGTAAGAACCTCATGATCTCATCTGGAATTTTGTAGGCAAAGATACTAAAGTGGTAGGCCATTTCTTTCTCCATATCATTTTACAGATGAGGAAACTGAGGCAAGAACATGATTTACTCAGGATCACAGATACTAAATGTCAGAGGCTGGATTTGAACTCATGAAGAAGAGACTTTCTAACTCCAGATCCAGCACTCTATCCATAGAGCTATCTAGTAGCCTACATACATGAGAGTATCCACTTAATGAATATTTGTTCAGTTGAAATGCTACATGAATTGGCTGATATTTGCACCTCAATAGATGACACAAAGTGAAAAGGACAACTGAATGGATAGCCACGATTTCCAAGGTGGATATTGCTTAGAACTAGACTTGATACAGAAAGACTTGGATTCAAATACTTCCTCTAACACTTACTCCGTTTATGATAAAGCTGATTCCCTCAGTGTTTCTTGGTCCTTTCATCATCCACAAAGTGAGAATAATAATGACTATAACATAAAATCTCCTCTCCCTTTCTAAATTCCAAGGTATGAGGATCAAAGAAGATAATGTATTTTGTCGACCTTAATGTATTATTATTGTTGTGTAATTATTATCATCAACATTGTTGTCATTGGTATTGTTGTTGTGTTGTTCATACCGAATCTATCTTGAATTAGCTTTGTTATTTGGGGTAAATCATTTAACTTCTCTGAATCATTTCTCCATTTATAGAAATGACTAAATGTGGGGACAGCTAGGTGGTGCAGTGGATAGAGCACCAGACTTGAATTCAGGAGGACCTGAGTTCAAATCTGGTCCCAGACACTTAACACTTCCTAGCTGTGTGACCCTGGGCAAGTCACTTAACCCCAGACTCAGGGGGAAAAAATGATTAAATGTTTTTAAATCAATAAGCACACATTACAATTTATTTTTTTTCTTTTTATCCAAAGTTAAGATGCACATGAGAGTCATAGCTAATCAATTCAATTCAATCCAATAAATATTTATTAAGTGCCTACCAAGGACAAAGCACTGGGATAATATTTCTCTGTGAAAAAATCTGCTTTTTACCTAGCAGTAATTTCCTTTCTAATTAGCCAATTGTTTTCTGCTTCATATTTGCCTCTTCCTACCCATTTCTACATTTAATTTATCCATAGGTTTTGTTTTCCTTTCATTTCATAAATTCTCTATATTAATATATGACTTTAATAAATATTAGAGACTTCAGGAAGAAGCAGCTCTCTGGACAGGAAAATAATCGCCTCTCTAGAGTTTCAATCCTCCTTCCCCACCTCTACAAACATACCCCCACACATTTAACTACATATTATCTTAATATAACAAACTGAATAAAGGATTAAGTCGTCCTAGAAATGTTCAACATTGGATAAGTTCATTAATGTTGAAATATTCCCAAACCTCCTTAATATATTTGCAAGAACTATGTTCATCACCCACCCACCCCCTATTCTTAAAGCCTGAGAGGATTTTTTGAAACTGTAGGGATCAGATCAGACAGTTATTATCCCAGTTATAAATAGTCTGTCAAATCTAATGTTCAGCAGCTGAGATCTTAATTGGCTGGCTCCACACTTTTCCTAAGTGGCCCGCCATTCACCCTACTGGCTGGCCAGTTGTTTATCCAAATGTTAGTGACTAGGGAATATATCCACTCTGGAATGAATGGAGCCAGCCGTGGAGCTGAAGGGGCTGCGTCCAGTGCTCAGACCTCAGCTGTCAATGCTCCAATGAGAAATATTGAAGGGGCACAAATAACATTTCATCATTATTGATTTGATACAGACACCTGAGCCATGCTTCTGCAACTCCAGCTCTAAATCATAATTGCTTTCTGAAGTACCTTATACACACACACACACATACACACACACACACACACACACACACACACACACACACACACAAAATGAGAAAACTCTTATAAGGCCTGCAGCTCTTTAATAATACTTTCATTTGAGATATGATAATTGGTAAATCTTTTAGCATCAAATACACCATTTTCGGAGATTACTGGCCTACCATATGAGTTTCACCAAAAAGACCACAGAATTAACAATAATCATATAGTGCTTTGAATTTGAAAAAAAAATACTTTCCATATATTATCTCACATGTTCTTCCCTAGCACTCTGGGAATAGCTGCTATTATTATGCCCATTTTACAGTTGGGGCAACTGAGGTTAAAAGGAAAATAAGTGATTTGTTCAGAAATCATACAGCTAGTAAGTTTCAGAAGCAGATTTAGAACTTAGATTTTTCCTAATTCTAGATCCAACCCTCTGTCCATTGACTGACCTTATAGTACGAATAGTACTATATTATGCCTAATAGTACTGAGATTTTCCAGTACAACATTTTTTATTTTACAGAGGTAAAAATCAAGATCTGTAAAAGTAGAATGATTGGCTCAATTAACAGGGTAGCAGATAAAGTGTCTCTATGATTAAATGTGCCCTCCTCCCTCGCACATTTAAAGCCCTTTTACAGTATAGCCCCAAAATCTCTTTTGAAACTTACTCTTTACTACTTCTTATCATGTATTCTACATTCCAGACAAAATGGCTCTTGGGCCATTGGTTCTATGGAACATGGCATCTCCCATGTCCCTACTTTTGCACAGGCTGGACTTTCCCCCTTGGTCTTTAAAAACCCTTGATTTTTTTCATCATTTTGCTCAAAAGCCAATTCTTCCCATAAGCCTTTGCCAATCTCTTTTATTCTTAGTATCCTGTATCCTAAGATTCCCTTTTATGTATTTTAATCATTTATTTTTATAATATCTTGATTTCTTTATATTCACTTGTCCACATTTATGTCACCCTCAATTGCCCTTCTCCCCACTAGAATATAACTTTTATGGGATTAGGACAGTTTTATTTTCGTCTTTGTATTCTCATTGCCCAGCAGAGGGTTTGGTATATAGCAAATATAACTGATTTATACTCATGTCCACTGATCGAAAGTCATCACATTTTCCATAGCTGCTTCTTTTTCAAGGTCAGATCATTAACAAGGAGTTGTGAGGGAGAAACATTATAGGTTTAGCAATGGAGAGACCTGGAAGTCCTCAGTCGTAGAGGCAGTACTGAGGCAAGGGGGCATAGAACACTCAGCCCAAGGCACTTTATCACCACATCAGGGCTGGGCAAGATTGAGGAAAGTGAATAATTGCCAAAAAATACTGAGATTTGGAGGGTGATGGATACAGAGAAAAGTTGAGGTGATATTAAAGATATTAAAGAACAGACTTCCAAAAAGTTGGAAGGACACGGTCACCCCAAATTTTGTCCCGCTCCTATATCTTGCAACTTGATCTAGTACCAATCTCTTTGCTGAGTTATTCTGCTGGAACCAAGTCTGAGCAGCAGTTCTAATTTGTACTATATCTTATACCATCCCAACCTAGACTTTTAATTCATATTTGCACAGAGCAGCTACATGGTGCAGTAAATAGAATGCTGAGCTTGGAGTCAAGAGCACCTAGGTTCAGATTTGTTCTCAAACACTAGCTATGTGACCCTGGGCAAGTCACTTCATCCCTGTTGCCTCAATTTCCTCATCCATAAAATGAGATGGAGGAGAAAATGGCAAATCGTCATAGCATCTTTGCCAAGAAAATCCTAAATAGGATCATATAGAGATAGACACTTGAACCATAGCATTTTAAATTCTTTAACAAATAAAAAAAAATCATTGTATCTTCACAACAACCCAAGAAAATAGGTACTATTATTACATGCATTTTAAAAATAAAGAAAATAAGACAAAAGGAGCTTAAGTAACTTGCCCAAGATCACACAGCTAATTATTGTCTGAAGACGGGATTTAAATACTATCTTCCTAATGTCATTTTTGGAACTTTATTCACTGCAATACCATCGATATCATTCATCAATCAGTCAATAAACATTTGTTTATGTCTACTCTGTGCCAGGTATTGTACTAAATTAGAGAGCTACAAAGAAAGGCAAAAAAAATTGTATTTAACCTCAAGAAGGTCACAGTCTAATGGTTGAGGCAACACAGAAAATGATGATTTATCATGTTATATGAAAGGATAAAAAGATAAAAACAAAGTATTCTCTTTCTTCAAAGAGTTTTCATTCTGATGGGATATAACAAAATATACATGGAACATATATGAAAAGAAATTAGGGGATGCATCCAGAAGACCTGCTGGTGAGGAGAGGGCCACAGAAGAGGTCGTGCTGAAAAAACTAACTTGAATGGGGATGGCAGCTTTTAGGCATTGAGGAAAGGGAGCGTTATAGACATGGCCAGCAGGCCACAAAAAGGAGGCAGAAATATCATTCATGATGGGCATGAATCGAACGATTGTAGCTAGATTATAAGAGTGAATTATGGATAATAATTGGAGATCAGTCTGGAAACACAGGTTGGAATCATATGGTGATGAGATTTAAATGCTAGAGAAAGCAGTTTGTATTTTATGCTAGGAAAAAAGGGAACAAGTGAAGAATGCTGAGCAGGAGTGTGGAATGGTCAAGCTAATATTTTGCAAGTATCTTTTATCTAGCAAAAAAAATTGTCCTTGGTCATTATTTTCATTTTTATGTTTTTTTTAATGCTTTGTTTTGTTCTACAGTGAACAAAGTAGATATTAAATGATCTTGTTGCTGGGGAATTCACATTCCAAAATGGCTATTCTTTTGGTGATTGCCTGATTTTCTGGATAATTTTAGGTTCAATTTATTGTTTTTCAGGAAGTCTGGGTAATCGTGCCACATAATTTACCAGAATCTTTTCAATTCTGACTATTTCCAGAATTAAGAAGGCAAAAATCTAAGGAGATTTTTCAGCACTTTTTTTCAGTACGTGGAGTCCTAATTCACCTTCTACTTTACTGAGATCAGGGAAAAGGTGAGTTACATCTTCCTCTCAGATTATCCGGTTTAAGCCTTGGACTTTGAGAAAAGCCTGAGTAGTAATGATTTATTGATGGCAGGCTTTTCTATTTCTCATGCATTTGATCCCATTTTATTTTCATTGTCTTTTCCTAAACAGAATATTGTTTGTTTAAAGTAACTGACAGTGTCACTTGAAGCACAGGTACATTCTACATTGGGTGGGAGGAAGAGGCAAAAGCATATTTTATAAGGAAAATCTAATGCCTTAGTTGAAGAGATATTAGCAATAAGTACGAGGTAGATAGGTTTGACTGTGAATTCTTGGTGTTGACAAGTAACACAATATAATAAATAGAAAACTAGATTTGAAGTCTGGATGATTTGGGGTCAAATACTTCTTCTAACATTTGCCCAGTAACCTTCAGAAAATCTAGCAATTTTTTGAACCTCAGTTTACTCATTTGTAAAAATGAAATTAATAATTGGCTGTAATGTGGATGAAATAAGATGGCTCAAATAAAGTGCTTTGTAAACCTTAATGACTATATAAATAATTATAAATAATATTATAAGTAATTATATTTTGCAAATATATATATATAAATTTATAAATAATAGATCTTATTTCAGCTAAATGAAGTAATACTATATCAATTACTCTTTTAAAAACTTAATGCTATTTTATTTTTTCCAATTACATGTAAAATAGTTTTCAACATTCACTATTGTAAGATATCGAGTTCCATATTTTTCTCCCCTTTTTTCCTCCCCCTTCTCTAGACAGTAAGCCACCTGAGATAGGCTGTACGTATATCATGATGTTAAAAATTTCCATATCACTCATGTTAGCAATTACTCTTAAAACTAATATCACAAATCGTTATGACACTGCAAGATTTATAAATTGCTTCTTTCCAAATATACAGTATTATTTTGCCCATTTTGCAGATTGTAAATCAGTCAGCCAATACACATGAGCTTTGGCTTCCACATCAAAATTCCACATTCACATTTAGCTTGTGCTCCACTAAGACTCTCAGGTCTTTTGTCTATAAGGACATTTAGTGAACTACATTGGAAAACACTCCTATACTACTTGCTCAATGGGGAGCCAGATTGTATTTCAGAAAGGAAACATTGGAGAGTGAATAAGTGACTAGATTTGGAGCCAGAAAGACCTGTTTCATATCCTATCTCAAATCAATTTAGTGAGCATAGACTTATCTGAATCTCTGATCTTTGTTTCATACAAAATGAGAATAAATTATCCTCACCCTGTCTATTTCACCCTACCTCAGAGGGTAAAAGAGATAATATGAATAGATCACTTGATTGATGGACCTGGATTCAGATCCTAGGGCCAACACTGCTGCCAGTGAGGATGGATAGATCCCTATATCAATGACAATGTAGGTCCAGATCAAAAAATCAACAATATAATTCTTCAGATATGCATATGTTGTATGCACTGAGCATCATATAAACCCATCACAGTCTTGTTTTGTATCTCTAGTGTTTGGAATAAAGAAGATGCTTAGTAAATGCTTAATGATATTTTGAATTAAGTTAGCATCTCTAGCCCTGTTTTTTACCATTATTCATGATTTTATGGATGTGGGTGATCCGCTACTGCTGACTTAGACCCACCATGAATTTTTCTTCCCATTGCTTTTTGGGGCACCTTCTAGTTTCACCATTTTGAGATGGTGGTATTCCATGGATTGTAACAATAAAACATCTCTGCAAGTCTCTCTTTCCATTCTCCATATTTATTGTCAATTTTGACCTTTGTTCTAACTTTTAAAATATTTTAAAATATTTAAATAAATCATATGTGTGCACATATATGCAATACATATGCATACACATGTCAATAATATTATATATCCAGAAATATGTCTTCTGATCATATGCTGTCTTCCATCTAATTTAGAGGAATAATTCTGTTACCACCATTGTCCAGTTATCAGAGTAAAGTGAATGCATTTGGAAAGGTAATGACATCCATAAACATCACAAGCATGAATAAGACCTCAAGTACCCACAAGCTCGCCATTCCCTTCATTAACCAGATATTCAGCCAAGATTTGCAATCCAGGCCTTTTAGTTCAATTGCCGTTTTAATAACAGGATATCATCCAACCCAACACTGCCTTTGGCAATTTTTCAGTCCAGCCTTAGAGATGTCCTGGCAGGCTTCCTGGGCTATTCAACTAATTCATCATCTGTGGTTAATGATTCCTTTCAAGATGTCACAGACAGCAATACACAAAATTGGAGAGAGACACATTTCAATCCTTTTTTTTTTTTCCACAGCAGTAGAGATGGTGGCATTGTTTGGCCTAAATGAGGCTTCCAATGTTTGAGTATAGAAAAACAAGGGAGATGTATGCTCCTTGGTAGAGTGAGATGTTGGATTTTTTTGTTCTATTTTAAATCACATCATATTTGAAGTAATAAATCTTGTTTTGAAACTATTTTTTTTAATTTACCTGACTGACAACTCATTAGCTTAGCTACTTCTGTCTTACCCTCAGTTTCCCTAGCCATAAAATGAGAGAATTTGCTTAGTATGTCTCTAAGTTCCCTTCTACCACAAATGTCCAGCAAGATCCAATATTTTATGTTCTAAGTCCCCTCTAGCTCTAACCTTCTATGTAGTGTGTTATAAGGACTCTTTCCAGTTCTGTCATTCTGTGTTCTATAGAAATCTCATCTTTGATATGCCATGATCCTCTCTAAACCTTACCTTCTATGTTCTATTTTCTAAAATTCCATCCAGGTTTAGATTTTATATCTAACATCCTTCCCAGACTTGACGTTCTATGTTCTAAGTGCCCCCTCTAGCTCAAGCTTCTGTATTTTTATGTTCTAATGTTCGGTTCAGCTCTAGTGATCTTGGCTTTATATTCTAAGACCTCTTTCCATCTCTGAAATTCTATGTTTTAATTTACATTCAAAATTTTCTCCTGTCTCTTAATCCATGACTTGATTATCCCTCTGCCTAACAGCTAAGTTGTTTCAAACAACTTCAGTAGTAACTGTGACCATGGCAACCCAGGATTAAAGGTCTGGAAATAGATATGGGAGTTGTCCTTGCTGTAGCTGATTTGGGGAGCAGGGGTGATGGGATGGCCAAATATGGCTTAAGGACATGCTTTTTCACTTCTTTGCCTATGATTACCCTTCTCACCACTACCACCACCCTCCATTCTCATCTCTCCAATGGAAGTGGAACATCTTTATTTTTCAGTTCTAAAGAAGATAATGATTTGCGAACACTCTAAAACAGCCATTAGCAGCCTGATGGCTGAACATTTAAAGAAATCATAATGTGAAATAAGAATTAAATAACTTAGTGGAAAACCCATATGCATCCAAAGACAACCAAGAAAGGAAAGACATGGAGGAAGAAAAATTAGAGTATTTTTCAACCATACTCTAATTTTTCATCCTCCATTTCTTTCTTTTTTTGGTTGTCTTAACTTAAAAGCATACATTCCTCCTTATCATCTGTTGAAGCCCTATAAAACTCAGCTGCAATGACAATCTCTTAATGAAGCCTTCCCTGATCCCAGAAAGTGTATATTCCCACTGTCTTACATTATCTATTTATATATGTATGTTTATATATGTATATATTATGTATGTATGTACACATGTCAAATCCTTTCCAGTAGAATGCATGTTCTTTGAGAATAAGTATTTATTTTTCTTCATGCCAGCAACACAATGGCATCTTTTATATTACAGGAGATAAATTATTTTTAATTCAAATGTGATTCCTAAACTCCATTGTAATGATCTAATGCCCATCAGTTCAATGGACAACATCTGATCTCTTAAGAACCAAGGCTCAAAATATTTGTGGCAGCCTTTTTGTAGTGGCTAGAAACTGGAAAATGAATGGATATCCATCCATTGGAGAATGGTTGGGTAAATTATGGTATATGAAGGTTATGGAATATTATTGCTCTGTAAGAAATGACCAGCAGGAGGAATACAGAGATGCCTGGAGAGACTTCCATGAACTGATGCTGAGTGAAATGAGCAGAACCAGGAAATTATTATACACTTCAACAATGATACTGTATGAGGATGTTTTCTGATGGAAATGGATATCTTCAAAAAAGAGAAGAGCTAATTCAGGTCCAATTGATGAACAGACTCAGCTACACCCAGAGAAGGAACACTGGGAAATGAGTGTAAACTGTTTGCACTTTTATTTTTCTTCCCAGGTTATTTTTACCTTCTGAATCCAATTCTTCCTGTGCAACAAGAAATTCAGTTCTACACACATATATTGCATCAAGGATATACTATAATATATTTAATATGTATGGGAATGCCTGCCATCTAGGGGAGGGAGTGGAGGGAAGGAGGGGAAAATTCGGAACAGAAGTGAGTGCAAGGGATAATGTTGTAAAAAATTACCCATGCATATGTACTGTCAAAAAATTATAATTATAAAATTAATTTTAAAAATTAAAAAAAAAAAGAACCAAGGCTCAAGGTATCATTGGAACTAAAACACTCAATATAGAGATTCAACTCATAAATCAACAGTACTTAGTCAACAAAGTTATTAAATACTTACTAGCATTTTAAAAACATTTGCTGAGTTTTTGTAAAGCTTAAACATTTATTATTTATTATAACTAATATAAATTTATTATAATTAAATGTCTGACATTATGCTAAGGGTTGAGAATAGAAATAAAAAAAAAAGTATAGACAGTCCCTATCCTCAAGGAGTTTATATGTTAATAGAGGAAGAAAGACATTTACAAGAAAACTGAAAAAGGTGTGGAGAGAGTGAGCAAAATAACTCTGAGCAGTCTGCCTGAAAGAAGAGAAATGACTAGCTTGAGCCCTTTTTTCCAAGTTGAAGAGATTTACAGCACATTTTAGAGAAAGACCAGGAGAGAATCGGGAGTATATCCTGGAAAGCAATGAAATTCTTAACCCCAAGTTTTACAGATAAGGAAACTGAGACCCAGAAAGGTCTTGTCTAGTAATTGTATTCCAAGGAAGTGTCTTTTTTTTTCCCCCCTGAGGCTGGGGTTAAGTGACTTGCCCAGGGTCACACAGCTAGGAAGTGTTAAGTGTCTGAGACCAGATTTGAACCAAGTAAGTGTCTTACAACCAAGGTTTTCCCAGCTCCAAGTCCAGTGTCCTGTCCACTGTACTGCAATTACTCTACCTGAAAAAAAAGGCTGAAAAAAGGTTTTCAGGGAGAGGCCGGTCTCTGACAATCACTGCATCCCACTTTATTACAAAATCAACAGCTACCTCAGTATTTTTGAAGCAGGGAGTCATGGAGCAACATCATCCTCCTCTTCCTCTTTACTGGATGATTTTCCTCATTTGACTATAAATCACCATTCTTCCAAGAACTCAGAACTTTTTTTTTCTTTTTTTTTTTCTTTTTCTTTTTCCTTTGGACATCTAGCCTCTTCCTGTCCAGGAATAACTTCAGACTCATCTCTTAATTTTGAAAGTATACCAGCCCTTGCTTATTTCCCATCTCTGTCCCACATTCTTGCAGCCCTTGCTGACACAGGTCAGGGATCCCAGTTGGGGTTTTTCCCATTCTGTTCTGGATTTTGACCTTTGAAGCCTTCCTAAGAGGATTTGTTCACTCACACATTCCTTTGGTTGGCTTAGTGATCATTTTCCTTGATAAGATGGAGTGTGGAGAAGCTTTCTGTTCCTCCAGGCCCTTTCTGTCCTAGGGACTGATTTGCATTCTGAGAAGGGACCACAGTCATTTAGCTATGGAAAAATAGAAACCATGGACACTCACTCAAGGTCAGTGACTTCTTTCTCACTGTTATTTTACTTGGCTAACTGGCTTCCAGGCCATGCACAAAATGGCACATACAAACACATAGACATGCATACAGATGCATACACCTTTCTGCATAGATGTACAAATGCAGATTCACATACCATCATTTTTTCTGTGTCCATTCCCCAAAATGAGCTGAGGGAGCATATAATATTCTGCATATGTGAATAACAACTAACATTGAAATAGTGCTTTAAATTTTACAAAGTACTTTCCAAAATTTCTCCCTTTTGAGGGGAGCAATTGAACTTAAGTGACTTGGCCAGCAAGAAGTGTTAAGTGTCCAAGGTCAAATTTAAATTCAGATTCCCTGACTCCAGGGCCAGTGCTCTATCCACCATCAAGCTGCCCAAATTACTTTGCAAACCATTTGGTCTTAATAATAACTTTATGAAATATGATAGTAAGTCAATCAGTCAACAGTCAATCAAAAACCATTTTTAAGAGTTAAGGTCATGTGCCAGGCATTGTGCTAAGCCTTGGAGATACAAAAAAAGGCAAAAACAGTACTTGTCCTTGAAGGGAGTTCATACTCTAATTATTGAGACAAAATGTAAAGAACTCTATATGTAACGAGCTGTCGTCTCCAGAAGCTGCCGGATCACTCTCTGGGAAGAGATCTGCTGTGTCTACTCAAATCTCTCCTACAGATTCTTCTTCCTGTAACGAACCGTTGTCTCCAGGCAGTTGCTGTTAACTCTTGTCCTTAGAAGTGACTTCCCTTCCTGCAGAGAGCCCCGTCAGGCCTGATGTAATGCAGAGAGTCCTTCTTGAATCCTGGCTCTGAATCTCCTCCAGCTCTTATCCTTCTCCAGGCCGATCTGCTCTCTGTGCCCAGTGCTGTCTCTTTTTATCCTCCCAGAGAATGGGCGTGGAATAATGCAAGGGCTTCTGGGAAGAACCACCCCAGCCAATGAGCTTTGCCCCCTCTATCAAGTCAACCTGAGTTCTCACCTTGTAATTGTCCAGAAAACCTGAATTCTCACCTTGTCACTGTCCAGACAACCTGAGTTCTCACTTAGTAATCCTAACATCTCCCCCTTTCTTTTGATTTAGAACATAGGACAGTCATGACCTTGAAACATAAATCCATCAATATGGAAGGTATTACACATAATTACATAAATGACCTTGAAACATAAATCCATCAATATGGGAAGTATTACAGATAATTACATAAATTACATAAGTACATAGTAACATAGTAACGTAACACATGCTAGAAGTATATAACATAATCATAAATTGAAAATTTATAAATGTCCATAAGTCCATTGTCCATTAGTCTCATCTTGTGTGAGGAAGTCCAATGATTCCTGCTGGTTTTAAAGTTCTTTAACAGTCTTTTTATTAGCCATGCTCTTTCAGTGTCAGATGTGTCTTAGATCTTCTCCTTTATTTTGAGGTCTTTCTCTTTTTCTGTCTCTCTCTGATGGATAAGGCGAATATGACTCGTTGGCACCCATCTGATTCCTTCTCCTGCTGAAGAAATACAAGCAAACCCTCTCCCCCAGGCAGTTAACCTATCTAATTACCTTCTATTTACCACTTTCTAAATCTCTTCTCATCATCTGGCAATTACATTGGAATTGTTTGCACTGGACACAGCCCTGTTGGTTTAAAAGGCCTGTATTCTCCCCAAGTGTAATCCATTTTTGCAATCTGATTGCCTTTTGGCTCACTTATCAGGTAATCCCTTTCTGCCATGTGATTGCTTCTCTGCTGATTGATTAAATCAGAGTCCTGGCCTTCTAAAGGTTCTTTGGGTGTAACATCAGCTGCCATCATGCCCCAAGTCTTTTTTGCCTGGGGCCCTGGACCTGGGCCCCTCATCCCATTTCCCTGAATTATTCTACACTCTGATGCCCAATGGAGTCCTCTGTTGCATTTTGGACATGGGGTTTTAGGTCTTCTTTCACCCTGTCTTCTCACTGTATCTCCATACCTACACTGAGCTCTTAGATGCCCAATTTTTCCACATTGAAAACATCGCCGAGTTTCTCTAGAAGGCCCTTGCCAGGAGGGACCCTGTCTTTCCACATTCATCATTGTCCGGGTGTAAAAAGCATTTGTTCCCACTGTAGCACAGCGTCTTATGATCTCCTCTAAAGGAGCATCTTTGTCTAATCCCCAGATAATTCTTTTGCAAATCTCGTTGGCATTTTCCTTAGCCAGATGTCTGGTCATTATTTCTGTAGCTGAATTTTCTCCAATAGTTCTTTTGACAGCAGTTTGCAAACGTCCCACAAAATCTGCAAAAGGTTCATTGGGACCTTGCTGTATTTTAGTGAAAGCCTCTCCACGATCTTTCTGTCCAGGGAGGACACCCCAAGCTTTTATTGCAGCCTTAGCAATTTGTTCATATATTGTCATGGTATAATTAATCTGTTCTGAATTCTCTCCATACCGACCTTCACCAGCCAAGTGCTCAAAAGTGAATTGTGTGTTAACTCCTATTTCCAAATTGCATCTGACTTGAATTTTACATAATTCATGAAATTCCGAAAGCCATAATAAATTTTCTCCAGGTTCCAGGCATATCCTTGCTATGGATTTCCAATCATTCGGGGTTAGGACTTCATAAGACAAACCATCTAGTAACATTTTAACATAAGCTGATGTAGCCCCATAAAGGGTACAACCTTTTTTCAAATCTTTAATTTTATTCAAATCTAAAGGTGCATATCTTCTCCTTTTTTGACCTACAGAGTCAATATTTTCAATCACAGGATATGCATGTATAAAATCACTTATATCCTGTCCTTCTCTCTTAGCTTTAACCAATGCTTTTTCTAATCTTGTCATAGGCTTAGGCTGCTTCACAGGCAATTCTGTTTGTGTTTCTGCCTCTTCCTCTTCTCCTTCTTGCTCCACCCATGAAGGGTTAATTGAGGGAGGAGATGGGAGGTGCTCCTGTTGCTCAGAATTGTACTTAACTTCATTGTTATCTGATTCATCCTTTTCACCTAGTTTAGTTGACACTTCCCCATTTTGCTCCTTCATCTCTTCCTTTAGAATAACATTGTTTAAAGCCAATTGGATTACATTGTATATATGAATTGTATCTTTGGAAATTGAGTTTGGCCTGGAATTGTAGTGTTCACCTAATTGCTTTCCTACTAATTCCCATTCATCTGGATCCAATTCTTCTTCCAGAGAAAAAGAAGGACATATAACCTTCACAGTTCTTAAAAGTTCACTAATCTCCTCTAAAATTATAATCAATCCTTGGCTTTTCATAACCTTGATGATGCTCTCTAAACATTTTCCTTGAACAGAAGGTGTTTGCCCCATTTCACTATAAGAGATTCCTGGTTTAGCCCTTAACAAGTTAAGTTCCTTATTTATCTATTAGCACGCTCACTTAATCTTTAACAAAGTTTCCTTGTTACTCACGGTTCTGGGTCAGAGAGACTGAGATCTAGATCAGAAGCTTTTCCACTGGAATCAGGACTGTGTCTGTCCCTGTTCGGGCGCCAAAATGCGAAGGTCTGGTCTAGCTTTTCTTGTCAGGATAAGCAAATGTCCTTGCCCCACGTTGGGCGCCAATTGTAACGAGCTGTCGTCTCCAGAAGCTGCCGGATCACTCTCTGGGAAGAGATCTGCTGTGTCTACTCAAATCTCTCCTACAGATTCTTCTTCCTGTAACGAACCGTTGTCTCCAGGCAGTTGCTGTTAACTCTTGTCCTTAGAAGTGACTTCCCTTCCTGCAGAGAGCCCCGTCAGGCCTGATGTAATGCAGAGAGTCCTTCTTGAATCCTGGCTCTGAATCTCCTCCAGCTCTTATCCTTCTCCAGGCCGATCTGCTCTCTGTGCCCAGTGCTGTCTCTTTTTATCCTCCCAGAGAATGGGCGTGGAATAATGCAAGGGCTTCTGGGAAGAACCACCCCAGCCAATGAGCTTTGCCCCCTCTATCAAGTCAACCTGAGTTCTCACCTTGTAATTGTCCAGAAAACCTGAATTCTCACCTTGTCACTGTCCAGACAACCTGAGTTCTCACTTAGTAATCCTAACATCTATACAAATTATAGATAGCATGAATTGGAAATAATTTAAGACTAAGGAAAATCAGGAGAAGCAGAAGGCAAGACGTTAGTTGAGACTTAAAGAGACTCAAAGAATCCAGAGGGACAATTGAGGCTGGTTCCAGAAATAAGAGACTGCCAATGAAATGTTCAGGTTCAGGAAATAGAATGTCTTGTCAGAGAAATAGCAAAGGGGCCAGCAACACTGAATCATAGTCAAATTATATGAGAAAAGGAAAATTTGAGAAGATTGTAACAATAGGAAGGGGTCAGTTTTTGCTAGATTTTAAGTAGCTTCTATTATGATTTTTAATCAGTGAGGAGAGAAGAAGCCCCTAGGTAGAAATGAAGCATTTAAGTTCAAGATTTCCTCACTCCAAATCAAAGATTTTGTTCAACATGATACCTAACTACCCAGTGATGAACAAAATCAATGTAATGGAATCAGATTGCAATCTAAGGAAGAATAACTGTAAAGAAATCAAAGAAAGTAGGGGCTGAAGTGAGACAAGTAAGAAAAGTTTAGCCACCATGACTACAGCAGTGAAGAATAATTTTTATAAAATACAAGTATAGGACTGAGCCTGAGGTCATACTAAAAAGGTTAAAGCACACATCTTTCTTTTTTTTTTCTTTTTTTTTTAACCAGTATTGGTGATTTATAAAAGTTTTTGTTTGTTTTAATTTTTTTTTTGGTTATATATGTGCATTCACTTTTAAAAACACATTTCTTTATGCTCATGTTGGGAGAGAAAAATCAGAACAAAAGGGGAAAATGACAAGAGAAAAAAACAGAAAAAAAAAAAAGAAATGAACATTGCATACACTGATTTACATTCAGTCTTCATAGTTCTCTCTCTAAATGCAGGTGGTGTTTTCTATACAAAGTTTATTGGGATTGCCTTAGAGAATAATAAAAATTAAAAGAAGCTTCTCCTAATATTCTCAAATGTGTGATTTGGCAATTTTGCTTCACAATATGGGGGAATCTTCTTCAAAAGGGAAATTTTTTTTAGGTTTTTGTCAAGAAGTAGTGTTTCAAAACAAATTGCATGAATTTATTTTTAAGACAAAACATGGATGAAAGTGCTAGATATAGACATTAAATAAAAATGTTTAGTTTTTCCATAAACTAGCATTTATTAAGTACCTACTATGTGTTAAGCACAATGCGAAGTAGTACCCTCAGCTGAAGCATGATGGAGAAATTCAAGGGAGTATAGCTTTATGGGAAATAAAATGTTAGAAAGCTATGCTTCTCACATGGAAGTTCTGGGAGTAGTCAGTCCTTGGTCAGAGAAAGGAGCTCCAAGGGAAAAAGCTACTTCCAAGTTGAGAAACAAAAGAATTGCTTTATTGTCTTAGACTGCCTTAGTTCTGAAGTTTGATTGATTACTAAGGCATTATCTATTACATTTGAAAGATCACAAAGAATGGAAGAAGTACCAAAAGATAGGAAAAGGACAAATGTTACCTCAGTGCATTTTGATTTATGTTTTTATCAAGTACAAATCATTCCAGAAAAACATAACTACATTTTTGACAGTTATTGGAATAGGGAGAATACACTGAGATTTCATGCAGATATTTTTTTTAAACTGGCTCTCCCCATCTTTCCTAAGTTAGAAATACAGAAGATCCTCATGTCTTGATGACATTACTGATTGTCACGGGAACTTTGCTCTAACTTGGAATGGTTCACTCTTCCTTAAGGATTGAGGATTCCTTAAGAATGAGAATTCTCCATTTCCAGACATTTCTAGAATATTATCACAGGACTATGGAAAGCATTTGATCCCTATAGCTCATTACAGCTCAGATCTCCAGGGCTCAAGAGATCCACAAGACTCAGCCACACAGAATTTAGTTTTACATGCTGAGATATCTAAGCACTTAACAAAATCACTCATACTTTTCATGTAGAAAAGATAATAAAAATATTTTAGATGACAAGACAATTAGATGGAGTCAGCCTGTGTCCTCAGAGTAATTCAGTACTGGCTTAGCATAACTTTGGATGTTCCTCTCAATTTACATGAAAGTGTTCTTAAGATCCCCTTCTCTAAATTGAAAATCCTCAGTTCTTTTTTACAGTTTCTCAGAGATCATAATCTCAAGGTCTTTCACTATTTTAGTTTCATTCCCTTGTATATCCTCTACCTTATACATGTCGTTCCTAACTGTGGGCCTAACAACTAAACACAGAGCTCTGGATTCAGACTGACAATCATGATGCAGAATATATATGTATAATATATATATGTATATATATATGTATATATATAATATAATATATAATATATAATATATATAATGTATATATAATATAATATATAATATATATATTATATATATATATATAAATTCATGGTCCTAGTCACATTCCCTTTCTCCAGATGTAAAAACTGTTTCCTCTGATGCAGGTAAGCAATTCAGGTTCTTAGGTCCCTGGTATATGGCAAGAAGAAATGAATTTCCAAGTGCCAATGGCAGGACTTGACACCAAGTCTGCCATCATATCAGTAGTGCCACCAGGGACATATGGTTGTCTCCTATATTTCTAGCCTAGGCAAGATGGAGAGAGAAGTCTTGTTTAAAAATCGAAGTCAAGAGCAGTGTTCTATCTAGGGTACCACTCTGATGATGAAGGCTTTATATTTACCCTTATTTAATGTCATCTTATTTTCTTCAACTCAATATTCTAACCTGTACAGATCTCTTTGGATGACAATTTTGTCACCCAGTGAGTATTTTTATTTTCTTTCTTTCTTCTTCTCTTTATATTTCCAGTACTTTGAATAATCTCCAGCACATTATAAGGGTTTTTTGAATGAATGACTGATTTCTCTGCAAATGGAATAAGCATTCCATCTCTGCCCTACACTGTCTCCACTAAAAACACCAAACAAAACAAAACTGACATCATATCTCTGCATTCTTTGGGATCTTTCCTTCCAAGTTTATAAGGAGCTATCATGTTTATAAGAACATTAGAAAATGCTTCCAAGAGAACAGCTCCTTAATCACAGGTTGAGATGAGGAAACCATTGGCTAAGAGTATAGGATCACTACAAAGCTTCATCAAGCATTCATGCTAATTTGAAGTTGTTTCCAGGAGGGAAGTTTCATTATTGAATCATTTATTAATAAATAAATTGATTTATAAAATAATAGATCTGTAATAAAATTTATTATAAAAACTCCTATTCAATCACTATTCCAAGATTCCTCACCCCTTATGGGAACCAAAAGAAACATCCCAACTTCTCACAGATTTGGTCCCTTCAGAATAAAGGCCAAAATTAAAGATTTAATATTAAGACCTAGGCTCTGTCACCTTGAGCAGGCTGTGGAACAAAAGAAAAGAAATGAACCCACAGGGGAAGAAAGAAAACTTCCTGTGGATTAATCCATCTTCTGAAAAGTTCTCAGTCCAAATGAAAAACCAATTATTCAATTCCTCAATTTTCTTCACCTAGTGTCCTATAGAATAGAACTTCTTTGTTGTTTTCAGGTTATCAAGAAATTAGTTTGCTAGTAAAATAAGAAATTGAGAACTTCCCAGAAGTCTGGGATTTGTAAGATCAGAAGAATATGACCTCATATACCTAATAGTGATTTTTTGACATCGCTGTTTAATTATTTAGTCGTGTTCAATTCTTTGTAACTCTTTTCAGAGTTTTCTCAACAAAGATACTAGAGTGTTTTACCATGTCTTTTTTCATCTCATTTTACAGATGAGGAAACTGAAGCAAGTGGGGTAAGTGACTTGCCTGGGGTTAGATAGCTACTAAGTATCTGAGGTCAAATTTAAACTTGGGTCTTCTTGACTCCTAGCTCAGTACTCCATGCCACCTAACTGCTCCTTTTACCACCTAGCTTCCTTATGGTTATTTGGATTATCAAAATCTTGCATCCAGAAGGAGATCTGAGCCATGCTCAAAAGTTTTAGAAGAGATAAATATTGATGACAAGAAAAAAACACTGAGAGGAAGTTTAGAGAAAAAAATTGACAGTACTACCCAAGATTTTCAAAGCTGAACTGTTAAGCAATAGAGGCCTAAAATCACTAAGCAAAAGAAAAAATCCAAAGGAAAAATTGAAATGAGGATTAAGATGCAGCAGAAAGAGAAATGAAGGTGGTACTTAAGACCTCCTCAGACATGTTTATTACACTAAATACTGGATGTACAAAATAAAGCAAAAGTCAACAACAACAACAACAACAACAACAACAACAACAAAAATCCCATTCTGCCTCCAAGAAGCTTTTGTTCTAATATGGGAACCCATTTATTCGATTTCTCCACTGGACCTCTAATTTTGACATGAATATTCCCTTTGATAATTTATCATCCATTTTGGCTCACTGGAACCTTCTTTAGGTCAAGGACTCTTTCAATTTTGTCTTTGCCTCTATTGCTCCTAATACAATTCTTGCCACATAAAAGGAATATATTGAATGCTACAACACTGCCCATCTTTTGGGAATCTTGTCCAAGTCTCCTTATACATTTGTTAAATAATGCCCAGGCAACATTCAAAAGATCTTGAATTTCCTTGATATCACAAAAATACTAATGAACCATGTGGCTGTCCATTGGACAGCTATCACCCTCTTTGTACCAGTCCATTTTCAGGTCTAAACATATCTTTGCAACCATCTTTATAATCTTCCATTATAATGCCTTGCTTGTTTGTAACGTCTTGCCTCTTGCTGGTGTCAGTCACCATTGCCCTCTGAGTTGATTTTTATTGATTTCAATTCATAAAACAACATAACAACGTAGGAAAATATATAAAATAATTGAAATAGGAACAAATTTCCTTTCCAAGTCAGAATGTCTGTTTTGTTTGTTTACTGAAATTATCAAGGATTTCCATTTTGGGGGGGCTGTCATTACTTACTGTCCTTCTTATTTAAAATAATAATTTTATTGACCCCTTTCCTTATTGATTTTACTTATATTTTATAATATTTACCTGTCTTCCTTCTCATAATTTCATTCTTGATAACAAAGAGAAAAATAGAAAGTTAAATAAAGTTAATTAACATACAGAAAATATCTAATGCTATGTGCAGTGTTCCCAACCCATAATAGCTCACTTCTTCCAAAAAAAAAAGTGAGGAAAACCTCTTTGTTTTTTTTTCCCCCCTGAGGCTGGGGTTAAGTGACTTGCCCAGGGTCACACAGCTAGGAAGTGTTAAGTGTCTGAGACTAGATTTGAACTCTGGTCCTCCTGAATTCAAGGCTGGTGCTCTATCCACTGCGCCACCTAGCTGCCCCCAAACCTCTATTTTTCCATGGTGATTACATGTCACAGAGCATTTTTTTTTTCCTGTTAGGTACATGAGGTAAACAATTCCTTGCAAAGATCTTATGCAACTTTGTAAAAGTTGATGACTGACAGCTACCAGAGATATTTTTAATTGAAATATTTACTTCAAATCAGAAAATGCACATATTTCTAAAGTAAAATGATTTCCAGGGCAAATCCTAAGCAACTTGAATTGTTGGCAGCAGTACCACAGAACAAAAAAGAAAGAATGTCAATATTCTTTTCTAAAGGGCAGTAGAATTTCAAATAGTAAAGAGTCTGTAATTAACTAATTAAAATGCCTTAAGTTAATATAACCCCCTAGTTAATAGAGTTGTTTGGTTTTTCCCTGGACATGACCATACTTGTTTCCTTTCACTTCTTTTCTTACACTAAAACCAACCAATTATGGTATTAATGTGTATAGTCATAGTCTAGTTACTGTCTCCTTAGATCTCTTTTTTTTATTAGCAAAATGGGGATAATAACATCTGAATACATACTTCATGAGGATAGTCTAAAGAGCTGATATATTTTCTTTTAAGCACTTTGCAAGTTTCAGATTTTTCTAGATTTTCATTACATTAGATAGTAAACACATCTTTCACAAAATCTTCATTATCATCATCTTTTTTATCATCCTTTCTTATTTCTGATTTTTTTAGAATAAATTTGGAAGCAACACATTTTAGGAAGTAGGCTTATAAGCTTGGAAGCATACAAAAAAGGATGTAATGAAAATGGCAAAACAACTCAGATTCATGTCATATGAGGATCATCTAAAGAACCTCAGAATGTTTAGGCTAGAAAAAGGAAGAATGGTGAAAGTGGAGGAATGCCTATTGTGCCTTTTTCTTTTTTCTTTTTTTTTTTTTATAGGACCAATGACATCACAGATGATGCCTTGAATTTAACGCAAATTGAATTAAAATATCACTCTTTGAGAATCATCAAAATCCAGTGGTAAGACAAAAATCAAGATGACAGGCAATGGACTAGAATGCAGTGGATGACCTTGGTATCTTTGATACTTGACCGAGTTCTATGCACTCCATAGCACCTGCTTCAGCCACCTCTGTGGTCACTAGAACAAATTATTCTTATCTGTCAAGTGTTTTCACATACTTGAAGTAGAAATCTCCCTAAATCAATGACAAGGTTTACCTCAAGTATATAAAGTTGGAAGGGAAGAGATTATGTATATTCAATCATTTGATAGTGTGACGTTTAAAAAGTTAAGAGACATAATTTCTAGCTATGTGATCATTCCATTAATAATGCTAACCTTTTGGTAAATTAAGGGGTTAATGACACTCTCAAGTACTAAAGACTTTTTATGGTACTGTGTTAAGAGACAGGTCAATTCTCTGAGAGCCTCCACAGCTGTGGATCATAACATCAGAACAAGTTGCAAGGCAACATTTGCTGCCACAGATGTTGCAGACTGGGAATGAGATAAATTGGGGGCAGAGGGAAGAGGAGAGAGATCAGATAAAGCAATGGCCTCTAGTGGGGAGGTCAGAGAACAGCAACTGCCTCTCAGTCTCCTTGTTTCATTCTCTCACAAGGATTCTGGGTTGGATCTCCAGTGGCCACTCTTTGGTGGCTCTTGTATATTCCAACAGCTCTCTTGGTATTACAACAGCACAGGGATAACAATGTATATACTCTTGGAAGAGTGAATATTGTGAGGATAGCAATCAACTTTAATTGGCTAACAATTAATGAGAGAATGAACTGAGTAGACCTATTCTGATGAAGAGCTTGAGGTTGTACCTTTGATTTATGTCATTTACTTCTAAATTGGTCCAGCCTCGGACAATCTAATTAAAGAATTTATCCCCACCAAACCTTACTGGAACACAATAGGTAGGGATTCATCTAACTAAGATGTTCTAGTTGAAGTACATTTTTTTGGTAGTAATCTCCCATAAAGTCCAGATTTCAAATAAAGCAATGGAACAGGGAAAAATGTCTGGCTTTCCCCCTAAATTGGTTATAATAATCATTTCTTTCATTCCTTCATTTGATTCAATTGAGAAATGCAGTGTCCTTGGTGGATCACTAACTGATATAATAAATACTTAATCAAAGGTTGTTAACTATAGAGTTTATGAGGAAAAATGTGAAGAGGGAAAAGGGAAAGATCAGCCTGCACCTTGACAAAATCAAATAAGACAATCCCTCTTGATAAGTAGATATTACAGGCAAACAGAAAAGTAAACAGTTTAAAATAATTGTCTATTTTATAGAAGTATCATCTCTAACAACCATCTGGTTCTCTGGAATCATCTGATGCAATCTTCTGATTTCGGTGGGTCTCAGAACTTTTTCCAGTTGACTGGTTTCTCTGGTTCAAGTGAGATCTCTTAAACATCTCCTATAAAATAGGTCTGAACAAAATTTTAACTGTACTATGTCAGTAACCACTTCAAATAGTGGAAACTACCTCAAACCTTATGTTTTTATTATTAGAAAAGAAAATTTGGAACCTTTTAGACCAGACATGTATAATTTTAAGTTAGTTAATTGTCATGTTAATATATCTGAGAAACTCAGATACAAACTGTAAATTAGAATCTATTTTTTAAACTTAGCATTATTTATTCCCCCAAGATTCTGCTAAGGAATTAATAACAGAAAACTTTTCATAAAAATATGGACTCTAGTATAAAAATTAATTCATTTAAATGTTGCCAGATTAACTATGACAAAAGTTTCTAGGAGGCAATAGATAAATAAATAAATTGAGTAACCAATTTCAAAACAATGCAAATCAAACAAATTATTTCTAACAAAACAGTTTCAGTTTCTAGACATATTCAAATGAAGAACCCCTAATAAAAGTGAATTACTCTTTAAATTCATTTATAAAATAGACCACGAGTTTTTTTTCTTGAGATAACTAAATCTTTTACCATTCTTCTCATTAACATAAAACTGAGATAGTTATGATATTAACTTCACAGAATTATATCTTGATTTCACAAATATTTTTATCATTTGCCTACTTATCCCCATACCATAGTAAAAAATTGAAGGATCTTAACTTAGGAATATATAAATTGTAAGATAGGTGGAAAGGCTAAATGCTTGTTGCTTTTGGAATATAGAAAAGAATAAAATTCCAGACCAAATGGACTAATTTTTTGGGGGGGAAGAATTAAGGCAATTGGAGTTAAGTGACTTGCCCAGGGTCACACAACTAGTAAGCATTAAGTGTTGAATTTGGTGCACTGTCATTTAACTGTCCCCAGTTGCTCAAATCTTACATCTGTATCTCACTACAATAATCCAGTTGTAGTTTAGCATTAACCTAAAAGATCTACTTAGTTATATTTATACTGGGCACCTAACATGATCATAAACATTTTCCATAAAAGAAGAATTAGGGACATCATTGCACAATAAGAGAATAATGGTTTTCTAATTTCATGTCAAATACAGGCAAAAGTTATACAGATAGTCAATTTAATTGAGCCAGAATTAGCCACATGGAAATATCATATTGGGAGATTGAGTCAAGAGACAAGTAGAAGAGCTCTAACACATCATTGCCTTTGATTAGAACTCTTCTGCTTGTCTTCTGATGGCATAACCAAGGATGATATATGGAAGTTAAAAAAGGAAGAAAAAATCTTAAACTTAATTGTCCTATAAATCATATTGGCTGGTTGGGAAGTTTCTCCCTGTAGGTAGGTATTCAGCCAGTGACCAATAATCCATGTTTAAGGAATGATTTCAATGGTATCCTTCTCCAGAATTAAGTTGTATGAGATATCTTCTAAGGCTCACTTGGAATCTAAGATTCAGAGGTTCTTTGATTCTTGTTCTAGGAGAGAATGTGTTATAAAATAATTAGTCTAGAAGGGACTCTATCTGGTGTAGGTGAACTGATCCAACCCTTTTGAAGGTGACCTCATACCTTCTTAAAGCAAATTCAACACATGAATTCTTTAGGCCATTGAAACTTTAGATGAATTTTAAAAATATGAATTCAAAGGAAAGGAGGAAGATTAATCAAATTTAAGCTTTTGCTGATTAATTTCCTAGATTTACAGAATATTAATCTTAGGAGAGAATTCACCAGCCATCTGATTCAAACAATATATGAAAAGGAAACCATACTGATGAGGAGTAAACTGAGGGTCTAAACCGAGATGGGTCAGTTCCTTTCAGGAGGTCTAATAATCTCTTTCTCCTTCCCAAAGTCCCAACAGGCGGGTCCATTAGTGAATCAATTTCGCTACTCAAGGCTGTGTAGAAACAAAGTCTTTATTGATTAGAATAGAAACACCGGAGAGCCGGTGGGCAAAATGGCTGCATGGTACAAGGCCATTTGCAAAGAGAAGATCCCCAAGTTCTCTCTTTTATACAGTGATGTAAATAAGATAAGGACTCTCTTGTTATCTTTTGGGGACAGACAGACGTCTCTTCCCGAAAGGAATTTCCTGATGCCATTTGGTCTATCTGAGCAGATTAGAATGGGGGCTGTAAAACCCTGGCCACCTCAGATAGCCCAAACTAGTTTGACCAGATCAAAGTCCAAGTCCCAAAGGAAGTTGGAGATCAAACAAGGAATACCAAGGGGCTATGGCCCTCAACAATACTACAATACTTGACTTCTCCAGGCTCTGTTTAAAGACTTCCAGTGCTGGGAAGCTTACTGCCTTTCAAAGTATTCTTGTTTATAAGTGCTTTCCCCCTATATTAATCCTAATTTGCCCCTTTACAACTTTGTCTATTAATATTATTTCTATATTTTGGGATCAAGTAGAGCATGTCTCATTATTCTTTGAAGTGTTAGCCTTTCCTATACTTGACAATGACCATAGAACCCCTTTTTTATCTTATCTTCTCTTGAAAAAATAAAAACAAAAACAAATAAAAAAACATTCTCAATTCTTTTTTAAAATCCTCATACATTATACAGCCAAAAACATTCTCTATTCTGGATACTCTTATTTACCCTTACCTTCTTTGGTTTATCAATATATTTCCATACTAGCCAAACCAGAATGTGTTATCCTAGATGTCCTTATTCTAGAAGCTATATGTTTCAATTTAGTTCAAATTCAATTACTTTTTTTTTACTTCTTTGCCACACTGATAAATCACATTGAGCTGGTATTCCATGAAAACCCTTTGTCTTTTGTCTTTTCCCATAAAACTAATATCAAACTTGTGATGTTGATTTTTTTAACTCAAAGGTAAGATTCTACCCTTATTAATTTCCTCTAGTAAAATGCCAGTCTATTTAATTCACCTTGAAGTTTAGCTTGCCAAGAACTCTTTGTATTCTTGTTCTCTAATTCAAGTGTGTTATCTGTTCTACCCATCTTTGAATTAGCTGTCAACTTGCTAAGCACACAATGTATGTCTTCATCTCATTGCTAATAAAAATTAAAAAAAATTTAAAAAATTTAAATAGTACATGGACAACCACAACTTCCTGAATCACTCCATTGAAGGCTTCCCAGTGCTTGGCACAGTACCTGGCATGTAGTAGGCATTTAATAAATGTCTGTTGACTCTTGTCAACTGGAAAAGTACCTTTTCTACTCTTTTAATCTATCCATTTAACTAGTTATCAGTCAATCTAATTTTCCTATTATCTTGAATCTCCATCTCTTTTTCAACCATACCTTATCAAATGTTTGGTTAAATGATACAAACTATTTCTCCTCTGATTTGCTTGTTTAGTAATCCTGTTTGAGAAAAAAAAAAAGGAAATAAGATAAATTTGCATTCAATTATTCTTGATGCTGGAGATTTGTGATCAGTACTTCTATTTCTAGATTTTCACTATCACCCCCCCAAAAAAAATGATGCTAATTCATTGTTGGTGAACTTATGAACTGATCCAACCATTTTGAAGCAATCTGCATTTATGTCTAAAGAGTTAGTAGACTGCATATACTCTTTGACCCAGAAATACACTACTAGTTCTGTTTCCAAAATAATAATTGAATAAGGCAAAGAATCTGTATGTTCAAAAATATTTCTAGCAGCAATCTTTGTGGTGACAAAGAACTGGAAATTGCAGAACTGTCCGTCAATTAGGGAATGGTTGATTAAGTGTGTGTGTTTTATGATTATGAGGGGATTGGGTAGCTAGTTATTGCTCTTCATTCCTGAGGAGGATTAAAATAATATCATTATGTTAGAGTCAATTTATCATGTAATCAACTGTGGCTAAGAAGACCAAAAGAAACTCAGTGGGATGTACTACTATCACACACAAACAGTCCATTTGAACATTTGAGGTGGATTCTCTAAAGTTGTACATCTCACATTTCTTTTCAGCTACTTCAGTTCTGCTTTATTTAAATAATACTGTGTTATAAGAAATAATGAGTTCGATAAACTCACAGAAATGTAGATAGATTTGCATGAAATAATGAAGAGCACAAGGAATAGAATCAAGAGAATATTATATACACTAACAGGTAAAACATTTGTTTTAAGAATAACTTTGAGAAGTCCGATTCTTGTGCAACAAAATAATTGTATGGATATGTATACATATATTGTATTTAACATATACTTTAACATATTTAACATGTATTGGTCCACCTGCCATCTGGGGGAGGGGATGGGGGGAAGGAGGGGGAAAATTGGAACAAAGGTTTTGCAATTGTCAATTCTGAAAAATTACCCATGTATATATCTTGTAAATAAAAAAAAAAACTATAAAAAAGAATAAATTTGAGAGTTTAAGTCATTATGACGCTTAAAAATACCCAAATTAAAAATACCCAAGAATATATGAAAGAAGATATTGTCTGCATACAAAGAAAGATCTGAAAAATACAATATATAAAATGATTTTACTAAAGCTCTTTATTTTCAAGATATATGCATATTTTTCAACAGTCACTTTTGCAAAACCTCATGTTGCCAATTATTTTTTCCTTATCTTCTTCCCACTCACTCCTCTAGATGGCAAATAATCCAATATGTGTAAAACATGTGCAATTCTATAGAATATAGTTGAAATTGGATCCTTACCACTTCTTTCAGATAAGAACAAAATGCACAAGTTCTGCTGATCTCACTGCTGATTGGTTTTAAAGCCTTGATCTATTCTATTCACAACCCAGGCTTAAACATTCCTCCTTAGGCAGGCTGAATCCCTGATACAAACTTACTCAGTGCTTACTTATGCCATCATATTGGTGCCAGACTCCATGCAGACAACCAAAAAGCTTAACCTTAACTGTACTGTAGCTCTGAACTTCACAAGTCAAATGATCCATCAACCTGAGTGTCTCTTATGCAATGATGTCCAATTTCTATATTTTAAATATTTTCTATATTTTAAATAATCAAAGATCTTATTTATTATTTTATTAAAATTTCTTTTTTAAGTTTTATACAATCAATAAACCAAAGTCTGAGGACAAGGCCATCTGGAGAATCTTACTATCTCTATGAAATTCCACTTTGATTTGAACTATGTGTTCCTAAGACGTCATCTATGGCAAAGGCAAATAGTTCATGTACTCTGTCATCCCTATTGCCTGACATCACTAGCCAAATTATTGTTAAAGTTATCTCCATTGTCATGTGTTTAAGATGCCATTCAAAAATCCAAGTAAAACTAGACACAAAAGAGTTTGAGATAAGAAGTAATTTTGGGGTGTATATATAATGGGCATATAATTCTAAGAGCAATAAGCTTTTGGTGATAATTGAATATAGCATAGTGGAGGAGCTCAGCAAAGGAAGGATTATAGAAACAAGGAAGAACAGCAAGAAATATTTGAATAGCAAGGGAAAAATATCCACCAATAAAGTCCACCAATGAATAAGGACCCATCAGACAGAAAGGAGAGTAAGCAAGAGAAATTATGTCCTGCAAATTTCAGGAGAGAGAATTTTTAGGAAAAGATGGTGGCCAGTATTGTCAAAGCCTACAAAGGAATGAAGAGGGAGATTGAGAAAAGGGTACCACAAAGGAAAGTAATTTTCCAAAGGCCATTCACAAAGTGAGAAGTAGATTTGGGAGCAAGATGTAGCTATCTTCAAGGCCTGTTTTGTTTTTTGAAAGAAGGAAGGAAGGAAAGAATGAAAGAGGGAGGGAGGGAGGAAGGGAAGGAAGGAAGGAAAGAATGAAAGAGGGAGGGAGGGAGGAAGGGAAGGAAGGAAGGAAGGAAGGAAGGAAGGAAGGAAGGAAGGAAGGAAGGAAGGAAGGAAGGAAGGAAGGAAGGAAGGAAGGAAGGAAGGAAGGAAGGAAGGAAGGAAGGAAGGAAGGAAGGGAGGGAAGGAGGGAGGGAGGGAGAGAGGGAGGAAGGGAGGGAGGAAGGGAGGGAGGGAGGAAGGGAGGAAGGGAGGAAGGGAGGAAGGGAGGAAGGGAGGAAGGGAGGAAGGGAGGAAGGGAGGGAGAAAGAGAGAGGGAGGGAGAAAGAGAGAGAGAGAATGAGAGAGAGAAAGAGAGATAGATAGAAAGAAAGAAAGAAAGAAAGAAAGAAAGAAAGAAAGAAAGAAAGAAAGAAAGAAAGAAAGAAAGAAAGAAAGAAAGAAAGAAAGAAAGAAAGAAAGAAAGAAAGAAAGAAAGAAAGAAAGAAAGAAAGAAAGAAAGAAAGAAAGAAAGAAGAAGAAAGAAAGAAAGAAAGAAAGAAAGAAAGAAAGAAAGAAGAAGAAAGAAAAAAAAGAATGGGAGGGAGGGAAGGAGGGAAGGAGGGAGGGAAGGAGGGAAGGAGGGAGGGAGGGAGAAAAAAACATGAGGAAGTTCCTCCGTAATGCTATTGGAAAGAGAAATTCTGAGAGTCAGAAACCAGTGAGGCTGAGGGAAAATGGAGTGCCCACAGCTGACATGGGGACCTCTCATCAGAATTCAGGTTCCAGAAGAAAATAATCAAAAGGAAGAAGCTTCAAGGGCAATGGAATCTTCCCCTGTGAGAAAGCTGCAGAATGAGGGATCTTCTTAGACAAGAAGGCTAATGAATCATGGTGGAGAATCTTAAGAGTCAGGAATAGAGACCACAGTGTAATAAAGGAGAGGAGAGGCATAGAAAGGAGCAGAGATAGAATTTGAACCCAGGTCTCTGAGAAGCCAGTGTTTTTTTCAGTTCATTTTCTAGGATTTCATGTCCAAATGACATGAAAACAAAACATGACAGCACAAGGTCATCTACAAATTGACTCTGTGTCCTCCCAGTGGATTAACTGAAGGAGCTAAGAGCTAACCTATCTTTCTTCTCTGACATGTCTCCCAGCTCTGCAATGAAATAAACAAACTTCTCCTCCTCTAGTCCCTGAAGCTTGAAGGTGAGTGCTCCTGGTCCTGCCTGCAACATCTGCAATGATCAGCATTCAAATGCAATGCAGTGGAGAAGCACTTGCCTCTAGGCTGCCTGGCTGAACATCCCTCTTTACAGAGAAACCATTACCTGTCTCTTGGAGTGACAAATGAGTATTAGGCTCTCCCATAAATGAAGCCCAAGAAGGTTTCTGATCCTGACACCATAAATCTTTGCCTCCCAGGCTCTCCTCTGAAGATAGAGTGAAGAAGCAGGCTGTTTGCCTTAACTATACAGTCCCTGATTTATAGTTCCCATCAGCATGCTTGTCTGAATGCTTTGGGAATTCTAATTCCCCTAATAAAAGGAGACCTATAAAGAGAATGCCATGTTGTGTCTCAGAGAGGCAGGTGGGTTTTTAACTAAATTATTTTTATAGAGATCAAAGGAAAGTTGAAACAAATACTACTGAATCTATTTGTATTCTTTCTTTCCCCAAAGTTCTTCCCTATTGCCTCTTGGATAAATTTTAAACTCATTTGCCTAATATTCAATCCCATCTTCTATCAGATGTCCCACCCCAATCCCAGATCCTATTGCCTTCCCCTCTTACATTAATTGCCTTCCAACTTCTTGTCTAAGTCTTGATTAAGTCATAACTTGTTGGGTTCCAGCCTGGACTCTGATACATACTCGTGATTTGATTCTGCACTAATCACTTACCCTTCTCCATCCTACAAGCAGTATCTGAGAAGGTGCTGACATCCATGTTGGCAGAAGGAATTCCTCTTCTGGGGACTCCCCATGAAAATTGAAACACAAGTCCCAACCTTTTCTTCTAGTTCTTCCCTCATTAGATTGTAAGCTCCTCAAAAGCAGCAGCTGGTTTAGCTTTTCTTTGTATTCCTGGCACTTAGCACAAAACCTGGTATATATTAGATGCTTAATAAATGCTGACTTAGTCCACAATCTGTTACCTCTTTCTCTTGCTGCTTCTCATTATTCCCTTCCCTCACATTCTATGGTCAAAGAAAAATGGATATTTCTCCATTTTTGGATGGATCTCTAGGAATATATATATAACATCTTTCCTCTGCTTTTGAATATATTTTTCCCAAGGTTTAGGATACTGTCCTTTATATTTTTCAAATGTTGAATTTCCAAATATTTCTTTATAAATCCAAACTCTCAGCTCCTTTAGAAATTTTCAGGGGTAGCTGGGTGGTGCAGTGGATAGAGCACCAGCCTTGAATTCAAGAGGACCTGAGTTCAAATCTGATCTCAGACACTTAACACTTCCTAGTTGTGTGACCCTGGGCAAGTCACTTAACCCCAGTCTCAAGGAAAGAAAAAGAAAAGAAAAGAAAATTTTCTCTGACCACCTCCCATCTCAACAATGACCTTGTCCCTTACACCTGACAGAACACCCTGCTTTGACTGCTTGAAGACATTTATGATTGTTCAAAAGGTTATTATAGATTATAGTTTACTTTATATTTCATCCCCCAGCTATAATATAGGCCCCCAAAGGGTAGGGATGCTGCCTTACCTATTCTTAATTTAATTCCATATTCTATACACATTGGTTTTTAATATACTTTTACTGAATGGTTATTGAGATACTGAGGGATGGCAAAGTAAGCTCTGGAAGCACTTGGCATTTGGTATGAATAATTTCTAGCAGGGAGAGAAAAAAAAAGGGTTTTTAATAGGAAAAGAGAAGGGAAAAGTTCAGCATATGGAGCTCTTAAAGACTGATAACAAATTTTCCTAATGAAAGGAAAATAAATGTAGATAAAGTTGTGAGTTTGGATGGATTGAAAATAATCAAAGTTCTCTCAACATCTGGCATATATTTGTGACTTTTTCAGGTATGGGTCTCTATTTTCTAATCTACCAGATGATCTGTTCAATTTGTTCTCTGGCCCAGCATTAATAGTCATAGACAACAACAACAACAACAAAAAAAAATGTTAATCAAGTCACCTGCCAAGCCTCTTGACAACTGAAACAGTCTCACAGCATGGTTTCAGCCTTTTGCCAATATTGTTCTGGTCTGATGAGTCATGCTGAATTTTTCACTCTGAAGAATTGATCTCCACCCATCAAGAAAATTAGATCCAGTTGTTTTTTTTGCCATTCTCCATAGGCTTCTACCAGTTAGCATGATAAAGGTAGTATGAATCCTAGTCTTCCCTCCTCCACAGGATACTGTATTGCTCCCTAAGTTTTGGATTATTCAAATGCCCACTATATAACCCCATGTGCCTGAAAACTAATCACAGATGATCATAAATATGAGAAGCAGCCAGTTTCCTCTTAGAAATTGTTCTATTTACCAAAGTAGAATGAAGGCTAACTCACAAACTGACATTTATGGGAGTGCATGAAGAATTGCATGACCAATAGTATCTGCTTTACTCCATAGGCTTTGGATGCTAGACACTGTCAGTTCATACCCTGTTTAAATGCTAATGCCCCTGGGAGTAATGTCAAATGGAGCCCTCTAAGTCAATAATATTTTAGTGTCAATCATTTGCAACAGATGGAGAAAGTGAGTTTCTGTGAATATAAAAAGGGAGAGGAGAAAGATACCAATCCTTTGGGCAAGCTGAGTTGAATTGCTGACATGGAAATGAAAGGTACTCACAGGAGACACAGGAGCAGGTAGAGAGTTGATGTGATTTCAAGAAAGGCATGAAAAAAGCACTATGGAAAATGTAAAGCAATATACAGATCTATATAAATGCAAACTATGATAGTGAGGCTGATATTGAAGGTCAATCTAATGGGATCCATTTAATAACTTTGTCAGGATGTTCTGCTT
>NC_133618.1:13144755-13306497 GCF_048593235.1 Sminthopsis crassicaudata | reverse complement strand
GAATATTGTCTCTATTCAATCATCCATTGTTTTATTTTTCAACCAGACTCTTCCCTTTAAAGGTTAAGGTACCACCACTGTATAGCAGTTAGAAAATGAAATGGTTTTAATATCTACCCACTATGTCAAGTTGGGGACAATAGAAGGAATCAGAGGGAATATTACCACTGGTGGAGAGAAGGGGGGAATTTCAAGAAACTTCCATAAACAAGATAAGGTAATGAGCAAGCTGATAGATTAGACTGGTTGGGCTCTGCAGCTGCAAATGTTTAGCTGTAACCTTTAATCGTGGAATTGCATTTTCTGGATAGGAATGAGAGGACCTCCTGAGTGTCTGCCCTATAGTTTTGAAATATTGGATCATATGGACTGATCTAAAAACAGCATCAAGCTAATGACTTGTTGCTTGCATCCCCAATCATTTGATGAGGTCAATATAGATGCCTTCTGTGATTTTTTCCTGTCCCTGACAGTCTCTGGACATATCATCAACTATCTTGAAGTATGAATTATCTATAGATATATACATATTTATATAAAAGTTATCTATGAGATATATAGACAGATAGATGGATAATAGAGAGAGATAGATTACCATATATGGTAAGATACATATACATACATATATGGCACAGAAAGATCAATAACGAAAGGGCAATTCAGAAACTATCTAGACCAACATGTAATAGCAAAAACTAGTGTAGTAGTATTAGGAATAAGTAGTATAGTAGTAGTAGGTAGCAGCAGTAATATAATAAAAATTAGCAATAATGTAGGTTTCAAAAGCATTCTGCATCTAGTACTTCATTTAATCCTTATATCAACTCTCTGAGATAAGCTTTATTATTATTATTTTTTTCACAACTCATAGATAAGGAAAATGAGGTTCAAAAAAATACTGACCAATTTGCAGGAGTCACATTACTGATAAGTGTCTTAGAGGTTTGAAACATGGCGTTGGCAAGGTCAACCAATCATTTTATCCCTCACACCACTTGAACAAGGATCCTCCTTAGAATATCATCAACAAATGGCTATCCGGCTTCTAGAGGAAAATTCAATAAGTGAGGAAGGGTACTAGTTCTGGAGTGGAACAATGTATGTTGGAATAATAGTTCTCATTACTACCTGTATGACATGAAGCAATTAATTTCATCTTGCTGAGCCTCAGTTTCCTTATCGATATTGGAGATAATGATAGCACCTACTCTCCAGGAGGAAATGCAATAATAATTGTAAATCATTTGGCACAGCACCTGATACACAATATGTACTTTATAGTTGTTATCTATAATATTATCATATCCCTAGACCTTAAGTTTCCTCATCTATACAATGAGAAGGATGGATTAGTTGGTCTTTTGAGCTCCTACTAATGCCCTCCACTTTGAGGCCTTTCATTCAATATAAATCTTTCTCAGCATCTCTCTCTCTCTCTCTCTCTCTCTCTCTCTCTCTCTCTCTCTCTCTCTCTCTCTCTCTCATCTCTCTCTCTCTCTCCTCTCTCTCTCTCTCTCTTCTCGCACACGCACGCACACACACACACACACACACACACACACACACACACACCACAGTATTGCTCCTCTTTCTGCATTCTGGGATTAAATATAACAAGTCAAATCCCCCTTAAAAGTCATTGAGACATCCATGCTATTTCTGCTTAAAATGTTATTAAGTACTACTTTGTCAATCTTAAAACACTGATTCAATGAGGTTAGAATTATTTTTTTTTTAAAAGACAACTTAGATTTCCCATAGGTCTATATGGCTGATGAATTCCTAATTAGTGTCAGGCACAAAGTCAGAGATCACCTCCCTCACTTCCTCCTTTTACATAGACTTGATTGAAAACATGTTGGGCACTGTCACAATTTCTGGACAGCTTCACTCAACAGACCAAGAGAAAATATGATATTCAATAATATTGACAGCGTGCATTTCATTTTAGTTATTCTTTGATTTAAATGCTTTAAGAAGGTTTTGTTAATAGTATTTGGTAAAGTCAAGCCACTAAACAGAAGTCAGTGTCTCTGACTTGAAACAGACTAAACGGAACTCAATAAATAAAGTTGATGAGATACAGCCTCTAGAGGATATGTGGCAGTAGCCCTGAGGCACGGGACCTTGGCAGTGTCTAGTTCCACAGACAATGCTGGCTTCCAGATTAAGATCTGTTGGTCAGTAATAACAAAGTTTTTGAGATAATAATGAGGTGGATACTAAACCACTCTTCAACTCACCTTAAAGACCACTCTTCACTTCAACCTCTAACCCATATCAGTGACATGAAGCACTTGATCTCCATCTTTTTCCTATAAAGTTATGTTCTTGCTCCTGGTTCTTTGCTAAATTGTTTTGGAATTTAGACTGCTTCAATTGGCAATTATAATTACAATAAACTTTACTTCTTGACTTGTTGTTATGGGCCAGAACTCTGAACTTGAAACAAAAGATTCTAAATCTGAACAGAGAATACTAAATCTTGGGGATGGGTTCAAACTTACAAATTCTTTTTTTTTTTTTTTTTGTATACCTCATATCACTAGTCTGTTACCCTCAACCTTTTGGAGTCCCTTCTAAACCTCAGCAAAGTTACCTGAATATATCATCCAGCCAGTAACACCCATTGACATTTTATTTTATATACCTATTAGTTTCAGATGGTGCTTGATCCTGGAGATGCAGAGACAAAGGCACTCAAAGAGCTTGTTGTAACAGAACAAGAAAAGTCAACATCAAGAAGCCAGCAAGTCAATAAGTATTTATTGCATCGATATGATGTATCAAACACAATACTAAGTATCAGAGATACAAAAAGACAAAGGTACACTAAGAGCTTGTTGTAACAGAACAAGAAAAGTCAACATCAAGAAGCCAGCAAGTCAATAAGTATTTATTGCATCGATATGATGTATCAAACACAATACTAAGTATCAGAGATACAAAAAGACAAAGGTACACTAAGAGCTTGTTGTAACAGAACAAGAAAAGTCAACATCAAGAAACCAGAAAGTCAATAAGTATTTATTGCATCCATATGATGTGTCAAACACAATACTAAGTATCAGAGATACAAAGAGACAAAGGTACTCTAAGAGCTTGTTGTAGCTGAACAAGAAAAGTCAACATCAAGAAACCAGCAAGTCAATAAGTATTTATTGCATCCATATGATGTATCAAACACAATACTAAGTATCAGAGATACAAAGAGACAAAGGTACTCTAAGAGCTTGTTGTAGCTGAACAAGAAAAGTCAACATCAAGAAACCAGCAAGTCAATAAGCATTTATTGCATTGATATGATGTATCAAACACAACACTAAGTATCAGAGATACAAAGAGACAAAGGTACTCTAAGAGCTTGTTGTAAAAGAACAAGAAAAGTCAACATCAAGAAACCAGCAAGTCAATAAGTATTTATTGCATGATATGATGTATCAAACACAACACTAAGTATCAGAGATACAAAGAGACAAAGGTACTCTAAGAGCTTGTTGTAACAGAACAAGAAAAGTCAACATCAAGAAACCAGCAAGTCAATAAGTATTTATTGCATGATATGATGTATCAAACACAATACTAAGTATCAGAAATACAAAGAAAAAGAAAGGGGGAAAATAACTTCTACTCTCAAGGAGCTTAAATTCTCAAAGGGGGAGACAATAGGAAAATAATTACCTCCAAATATCATCTGCTACATGAGGGCAGGGCAAGAGGAGGGTTTTTCACTTAGGATTCCAACTGAGAGTTCAAGAAGCTAGATGGATCAGTGGGTAAAACACTGGGCCTGGAATCAGAAAGACCAAAATTTAAATCACTATCTGATTCTGGTTCTTAAACTTGTTTGCCTTAATCCACTGGAGAAGAAAATGGTCAACTCCTTCCAGTATCTTGTCCAAGATAATTCTGTGGACAATGTGGTCCATGGGGCCACAGAGAATTTGACACAATAGAATGACTGAGCAACAATAATGAGGTTTGATCCTCATGGAACCTGGTGCCCAAAATGTGAGATCATGCTTTTTCTTGAACTTTTATTAAACGTCTATCCCCAACCCAGTATAGAATTCTGGGGAAAATCTCATAAAAAGTTAAAAGTTGACTCATATCTAGGGTCACCTAAAAAGGATTTAATAGGATCCTTGCCAGAAAAGTTACTCAATAAACAATGAAGTAAATATCAGATATAGGATAGCTATTCATTTCCTCTGTCACAAAAGAAATGTATAAAATGCAGAAGACTCTTAAGTAATCACTGAAAAATACTTTTAAAAGGAAACAGTAGCCCATTATTCCTAATATATTCTCCCAGGAGGCAGGAATGATATTTAAGGATGAAAAGTATTCTTAGAAACACTTACAGAAACAGATATAGAAAAAAGTTACCTATTACCTCTATTAGATGCTTCCTGGTAATAAAGACCCCCAAGAGATATATAAAACTGATGAACTGTCTTCATTTTAACCAAAGTCTTCTCTGTCTTACATCTATTTAAGATCTAAGTCTTTTGGTAAGCCATTGAATAAATATATCATCATCTTGACAGCCATCATCTTCCCCTCTAAGAAAGATGTCATTATAGAAAATACCGCCCCCCTGCTAGTCAGCACCCAAGAACTCTCAATCTCTCTAACTCATGAGGAAGCTGTCAAGATTAAAGACATCTATCTCAGTGTTACTCTTTGATCATTGGTATGCATGTTTAGCTGCTATCGTTCCTGCTGAGAAAGAGGAGAAAGAAATCCTCCTCTCCTATTACGAAGAGCAAGAGAGTCTTGACCACATGTTAAAAATAAAAATGGGGGAGAGCAAGAATAGATATTGTTTCTTCTTTTTTGGTCTACAAAGATTATTCAGTCATCAATGAACTCCAACAGTCCCTAATGATAGGTACCAATAAGAAATCTATGGTCACTAAATCAGTTCCAGTTGTTCAGTAATGAAGAAAGCCAGCTACACCCAGCGAAAGAACTGTGGGAAATGAGTGTGGACCACAACATAGCATTTCCACTCCTGTTTCTGTCCACTTGCATTTTTGTTTTCCTTCTCAGGCTATTTTTACCTTATTTCTAAATCCATTTTTTTTCCTGTGCAGCAAGATAACTGTATAAGTATGTATGTATGTGTGTGTGTGTGTGTGTGTGTGTGTGTGTGTGTGTGTGTGTGTGTGTATATATATATATATATATATATATATATATATATATATATATATATATATTGGATTTAACATATACTTTAACTATATAACATGTATTGCTCTAGCTGCCATCTAGGGGAGAGGGTGGGGGGAAGGAGGGGAAAATGTGGAACAGAAAGTTTTGCAAGGGTCAGTGCTGAAAAATTGCCCATCTTGTAAATAAAAAGAAATAATTTTTAAAAAATTCTATGGTCACACATGTTCTTTGGGGTGGGAGGGTCTGTGTATTGAGACATATATCACTAAGCAAGTTGCTTGAGATTGACCTCATCAACCCAAAGTCCTTCACCATTATAATCAGACTGTTTTTCTCTCCCTTTGAAGCATGAATGTCTATGCTCTTTGTATGGTGCCACAGTCCAGCAGAATTCATTCATTCAATTTATTTCTTTTCTTTTTCCTTTGTCTTTCTGTTCATTCCTTCTATTTTTTATCAACTCATTAATTTATTGCTTTAAAATAGATACAAACATCAAACATGGGAACACAGATCTGTAATCTATGCTACTAGTGAAACAGAGACTGGTGGACCTCCCAACTCTTAGTTGCAGATCAGGTGTTTCCACTAAGACCAACATGATTATGAGCTCTAGTTAGGGTGGGATCTGCAGGGATAGTGCTAGATTATGTGAGGAAGAATGAACCCACCCAGTCAGAAACATGCAAGACAAAGCTTCTGGGTTAATCAGCAGTGGGATGGGGCCCATAAGTGGACACTGCATTTCTAGCCTGCCAAGATGGGAAGAACCAATCTCAAGATTTCTAATATGTATAGATATAGATATAGATAGATAGATAGATAGATAGATATAGAAATAGATATAGATATAGATAGATAGATAGATATAGATATATAAATATATAGATATATATATGTATGTATGTATGTATATATACATATTAGAAAATATAATGTATGTTATATAATATAATAAACATAATATAGTATAATAAATAAACATAATTTTATATATAATGTGTGTATGTCTGTGTGTGTGTTTGCACCTGTGCCTGTGTATTTGTACACACACACATACATATATATGCATACATACATATGTGTCTATATTTATGTATACATATATATACACACATATATATACATATACATACATATATATGTGTATATATATATATATGTGTGTGTGTGTGTGTGTGTGTGTGTGTGTGTGTGTGTGTATGTGTCTATATATATATAAAATGTGGAGGGAGGAAATGTTCAGTAGTCAGAGATGGAGCCAGTGAGCCTTATTAAAAAGGAGAGGGACGTGCTAGATTGAGTGTAAGTGAAATCAGGCCAGAGTCAAATCATATTTCTACCAGAACAAAAGCCTTTTTTCCCAGTTGCCCTTAGTCACTTCTCTCCAAAATAATTAATAGAATAATGTCAGAGTCATAAATAGGGACAGTCAGGAGGGCTATGCTGGGAAAAGGGGAGCAGGGATCTGCTAGAAAGAGAACTTGTTTCTTTGGTAAAGAAGACTCCTTAGATGTGATTTTCCCCCAAGTAGAATATAAATTTCCTGAGGACAAATACATTTTCTATTATGTTTTTTTTATCTCTCACCCAAACATAGGATAAGTCAGAGGGAGGATTGCTGTATTAAAAATTCATACCTCTCCTAAATGAGGCACCACTTAGATAACAGCATCATGGTACAAAGTCCTAACTGCTCTACCTCAGTTATGTTTCTGAGAGATTTGGATAAAGGGGTAATTTTTCTACAGTCAAACCTATCATCCATAAGTCTGGCTACTTTGAAAAATACAATAAATGTAAGCTTCTTGAGGGAAGGCTATCTCTTTTGGCTTGTATTTGTATTCCTGGCACTTAGCACAATTCTTAATAAAATAAACAATTAATAAATTCTTCATTCCTTCGTTGATTTTTTCAAGGTATAGTGAAGGAAGGACCCAGAGAAACCTAAGACAGAATTCTAAGCTTTGAAGACTTCATAAATCACAGACAGAGGGAGGAAGGGGGGAGAGAGGGAGACAATGAAGGGGCTGGGGGAAGTGAGGAGACAAATCATAACTGCAAGAAAGGTAAAATAAAAAGGAAAAAAATTCTAAACAATACTGTATGATATGTTTAAAGTCAGCTAATTAACTACACAATACAGAAAACAATTGCTAAGTACTTTAATTAGTAATTTGAATGGAGATACTACATAGTACAAGATGTTATATTTAGAATCAAAAGAGAAGGCTTGAGCTCTTACTTTTTACACTTTAGAAGCTAATCATAGCTATCCTTACTGGGAAAAATAGTTCCTGACAGTTAGGGAATGGTTAAATAAATGTTAGTTCATGATGAAATACTATTGCCTGAGTGGAAATGACAAATCAAAAGAATGTAAAGAAGCATGGGAAGACATGAACTGAGGCAGAATGAAATAAGTAGAACTAAGACAATAATCAAGTGACTACAACAATCTAAAAGAAAATAATAATAAAATGAGACCAAAAGACACATATTGATACCTTAGCCCTTTACTCAAGAAGTCATACGCTTTGGTTCTATATTTCATGTAACAGATGAAGCTGAAATTAGTATGTTTCTCTTTATTTTCTTTTTAATCACTTTATAAGAAATATCTTGTATGACAATAGATACATTTGTAAATAAGTAAATGAGAAACAAATACAAAATACAATACAGCACAAATACAAAAACAATAAAATAAAAATACAAACTAAAATTAAACATAATCAAATTAAATTTAAGGAATAGTCATGCCTTTTCTTCATTTATTTATTTTTTTTTCTTCACTGAGTACTTGATCATCACTTAATAATGATAATTATAATACTTTCAAATTATATGGCACAATAAGACTTGAAAAGCACTTTCCAAATTGTCATTGAGTGTCATGGCAATCCTAGGAAATAGGTGATCTTTGTATTTTAAAGATGAGGAAACTGAGACTGTTAGGTGACTTGCCTAGGATTAAATAGCTAAGTTTAAGGTAGGATTGGAATTCAAATTCTCCAAATGTTTTCTTCAGTTCTCTATGCATCATACCACTTATATGCTTAACATATGAGGGTCTAGCCTATAATAATCTAGCATTTGAATAACCCCCAAACTTAAGCTTCTACAATACTAACTCACTATTTGTCAAAAATTGCTGGGGAAACAATATGTCAGAAACTCAGCATAGACCTGCATCTCACATTCCATACCAAATTAGGTCAAAATGAATACATAATTTCAGCATAAAAGATGATACCATATAAGCTCTTTGGAGAAGGAAGTAATTTATGACCAAAGAAGAACTATTGAAAATTATGAAAGACAAAATAGACAATTTTGATTACATTAAATTAAAAAGGTTTTGCACAAACAAAACCAACAGAAACAATACTACAAGAAAAATACAAAACTGGAAAAAATATTTAATGATAGTATTTTTGATAAAGGTCTCATTTCTAAAATATATAAATATATAAATGCCCGTTATTCCACAATTGATTAGTGGTCAAAAGATATGAACAATTTTCAGATGACAAAATTAAAGTCATTTATATTTATGTGGGAAAAAATACTCTAAATCACTATTGATTAGAGAAATGTAAATTAAAACAACTCTGAGGTACTATCTCACACCTCACAGATTGGCTTAGATGGCAGAAAAGATAATGATAAATATGGCGGGGATGTGGGGAAAACTGGGACACTAATGCATTGCTGGTGGAGTTGTGAAAAAATCTAACCATTCTGGAGTGCAATCAGGAACAATATCCAAAGAGCTACAAAACCATATACTCTCTGAATCAGCAAATGACATCACCACATCTATATCCAAAGGAAATCATAAAGAACGGAAAGTGACCCACAAATGCAAAAATGTTGATAGCAATTCTTTTTGGGATAGTAAAAAATTGGAAAAGGTGTGGATGCCCATCAACTGGGGAATTGTAGAGGGTCACAGATAGTGGGGGGACTCTGGGTGAGGTATAAGACACTTCAGCCCAGACAGAACCTGCTGACAATGTCTAGTTTGGATCCCCGTTTCTCCTAAGGGCACTTGACCTTCCTGAGAAGTTGGGGGCTGTGACAAACTTCATTGTAGTTGAAGCAGAGTGATACCAAGTGGCAAAGAGTCATTGACATACAATAGCAAGTCGTTTATATAGCGCCATGGAGCACATGCACAGTGTGCTATACTTATGTAAGGGTATTAGGGTAAATAAAGCTGAGAGAATTTGGAATAAATGTACTCCATGTCTTGACCATCCATGTGAGTCCCGTCTCATCACTCCTCCTCTAAGACCAAGATCTTGGGCTTGTGCCTAGATCCTCCAGAGAGTTAGTCCAGACACAACAAGGAATGACTGAACAAGCTGTAGTACATGAAGTTAATGGAATATTAATGTTTGTTAAAAACTCATGAGCAAACTGGTTATAGAAAGGCTTAGAAAGATTTACATGAACTAAAGCTGAGCAAAACAAGCAGAACCAGGAATATATTACACAATGACAGCAAGAATGTATGATGATCAACTGTGAAAGGCTTTGTTCTCAGTGGTTCAGTGATCCAAAGTGATCCAAAGCAATCCCAATATACTTTGGATAAAAAAATTGGATCTGCATCTAGAAAAAGAACTAATGAGACTACATGTAAATCAACAACATTATGTTCACTTATTTTTTTCTCTTTGTTTTTTAAATCTCTCCCATGATTTTCCTCTTTTGTTCTGCTTTTTTTCTCCCAACATAATTCATAAAGCAATATATATTAAAAATAAAGTTACTATAAAAAAGACATCCTCTTACTCTTCTAAGTCTGTGCCCCAATACTCCTAAAGAAAAAAAGATATAATGATTTTTCTTCCCCAAAATCAGTCAATTTTCTCAGAAACAATGAAAGGTTCTCATTGTCTCTGAAAAAAAAAATCAGAAACCATGTGTTTCCCCTGTTGGAATTTAGAATTTTTCTGTGCCAAGCTTTTATGCAAATCAATGAAGTTGAAATGTCATGCTTCTCAACTCCATTTCTTATAATGAAACCTAGTTCAGTTTCCCTTATCAAAAGGCAGAGCCTTCCTGACACAGCAGAATTAACACAATGGAAAAGAGATGGGTTCCTGCTGAAGATGGGGGGGAAAGGACTGGCTTTCTGAGGAAGCACTCAGCACATCAAAATCAAATCTCCAATTTTCAACTAGATCCCTATAGATAAAAAATGGAAAAGAGAGAAATAGTTCAGACAGAGATGGGTCAGGCTCTAGCACAATATTTGAATTGCTTTTCATGGTTTCTCTCAGGTTGTAAAGTCTTGGAAATGTGATTTTGCTGATGGCTCTAGAGAGATGCATAAAAATAGCAATGCAGCCTTTAGAATAACAGAACTTGAGAAATGCAAAGGACCTCAGTAAGTCATAAACTTTAAGCCATACTTGGTAGCAATGTTCACTCATATTCTATCAATTATCTGATATGATCATGGAATCTATGCTAATGTTTTTTGATTAATGAGAATCCATTCCTTCCCTCAAGAGTGCAGGGTATAGAGTACTAGCTCTACTTTCAGGAAGGTTTGAGTGTCTGTCCTTTCTCAAACACTTGCCTGGTTTGTGATCCTGGACAACGAACTGAATCTCAAAGTCTTGGTTTCCTAATCTATAAAATGGAGACAATGTTGATACCTACTTTAGGATAATTATTGTAACCATCAAATAAGGTCACAGTGTAAACATTTTGAAAATCTTAAAAGTGCCCATGAAATGATAGTGAGTATCATTCAAAAGTGCCCATTTAAGTCTGGGAGGACATTTCCTCCTTTTAATGGTATTTCCTTACTTCAAGACTACAATTTCCACTCATTGCTCTTAGTTCTGCCCTCTAAAGGCAAACAGGGCACTTTTAATCCATATTCCATATGTTATTCTTTCAATTTTTTTTCAAGATAGTGATTGTATTCCTTTCTATTCTACCTCAGTCTCTAGACCAAAATTTCTTAGACACTTAAGCCATTTTTAATCCTCATATGACATTGATATAAGTCCCATTTCCACTCTTTGCCATCCTGTATTCCTCAGATTTTATATATATAATCTGAGTAACACTTAAAACATATATATATAAGTGTGTATGTGTATGTATATATAATTATATGTGTGTGTATATATATACACATATATATAAATACATATATATATAATTATATCCATATATATATATCTATATCTATATCTATATATATAATCTTAGAACTCAACAGGATACTTCAAATGTGGTCTGATCACTCCTCAAATACTGTAACTTAATAAGACTTGTCCATCTTCATTGGAATAACCAAACATGGCACACTGAAACATTCCCAAATCACAGATCCTCAGAGTATAAGAAAGATCTCAAATATCACCTTTACAGCATCCCAACAAGTGGGTATCCAGGCTCTGCTTAAAGACTCTGGTGAGGGATAGCTTGCTTTATGATGAGACAAGTCCTCTTTAAATTAATTAAAGGACTTTCACATAGAATAAGGATTATACTACATGAATGAAGTATAATGAAGTATAATCCCTATTCTATGTAAAAGTCATTTACCATTACACAACACACTAAAATATGAGTTCTAACTGTACTCATTGCTATTACATTGCTATTACAAAAAGTTTTTGATTCACTAGAATGAAGTTGAAGTACTGTCTGATTTTTTTGCACACCCTTCAACATCCTTCAAGGAGTTTGAAAAAATATAATAAAAATAATAATCTTGGTGGATGACATCTTGGTAGTTTCAAGCTCTAGAAAACTGCAGAATCACATGGAAAACTTCTATTATCTCTCCAAAGTGTTTGATATAACCATCCATGCAAGAAAAATAAGCCAAGTGATAAAGAATGGCCATTTTTCAGATTATCAAATTCAGTCAAATGTGATAATAGCACATTTTCATAGGATTATATTTGAGTTAGCATAAGAAAAATACTTTTTAATTTGAAAATGACACATAAAGATATTATTATTAATTGGAAATCATCAGATTCATTTATACATACATCTCCACACATATGTATGTGGATATCTATGTATATGTACAAATGCATATGCATACATATATGTGATAGTCTATAGTACTTGGGAAATGCCTTGGTCTCAGAATTAATCAAAGGAGGAGATGAGATTAGAATATTTTTGGGAGATTGAGATGCACATTTAGTAATATTATCACTCAGAAAAAGAAACCCATTTCAAAATATTAATGTATTAGTGATGTGGCATGTCTGTGAATCAAATCAAATAAAAAAATCAAAAAAAAAAACCCAAGAATTAAATTTCTACTATGTGCTATGTCACTTATTATTATGAAATACTACCTGTTTCATGATAACATCATAAATAAGAAAGTCTACTATGCATATTAGTTTTACTAAAATTTGTATATCAGCAATATTAACAGCACTTGCATAGTGTTTCTAATTTTATACAATGTTTTATATGCTTTATTTCATTTGATATGGATAGGAAAGTAGACCTAAGATTGAGGCTATATCCTCTGTGTGTTTATAAGTATAATATACATATTTGTATATATTTATATGAACAAATAAAACTATTACATGATACTATATATGAGGTATATGATAATATATTTATCCTATATATTTTATTTGTTAAAATTTATATATATATACATATATTATATTTTAATCTATCAATCAACATCTTTACAACTATGTCAGCAACACCTAAAATATTCTGTATGTATAATTGGTCTAATTTAGTTCATTTTCTCATCTCTGTTTTTTTTTCATAAGACTAACTAGAATAGTACTTTTTATGACATAAGTTAATTTAATGGAATTTACAGTGCATAATCAAAGCATGATACAAATGATAATTTTAATTTTCTTATATTAATAAAGAAGCACTTCAGATTTATAATTCATTACACATTTTTACATTCAACAAATACCATCAATACTACAAAATAAAAACAACCCAACAATTTGAAAATGTTGTTCACTTAAGACAGGAAATAGTAGTCTACATCTTTTACATGATAAGATTTTCTTTTTTTTTCTTTTTTTTTTCCCCTGAGGCTGGGGTCAAGTGACTTGCCCAGGGTCACACAGCTAAGAAGTGTTAAGTGTCTGAGACCAGATTTGAACTAGAGTCCTCCTGAATTCAAGGCTGGTGCTCTATCCACTGCTCCACCTAGCTTCCCCACATGATAAAATTTTAATATATGCTCATTTCTGGTACAATTTTACATGAACATAAAGGGGATGAAAATATTTAAAGAACAATAGAAAGTCATTAGTTTTTATAGATTAAATGTTCAGAAGATTATATAACTGTGAAATGATTTCTATTTATGTAACCAAAACCTGGAACATAAAAAAGTAAGGAACATTCATATTACCTTTCACATATTTGTAAATATCAAATTATATTGTTTACCATAAACTTAAAGGAAGTATAATCAAAGATTAAATGAAACAACCAAAAAAAAACCCTCTAGGAATAACAGAATTTCTTTAAATCAATTCAGGATCACCTAGCATCCCAAAGTACTATGTAAACAAACCTTTATTCTGTACAATGAACTGTATCCAGTTTATGTAATAAACTGTTAAATATCACTACTTGTATAGCTTTCATTTTATTATACATGACTTTCAGACTGTATTGTTCAAATGCAATTGCATTATTTCTTTTTCTATTAATATGAATGAAGTTTATTGTTTAAAAATAAAAATATTTGCAGCTCTTTTCCATCTTTTATTAACATTCATTTTTCATATTTAAATGAACTTGGGATATTTTTCTTATCTGAGTATTGCTCTAAGTTTTCTTTTGATTGGTTTTATAATCTACTCCTTCTGTTTTATGAATGATATTGTTTATAACTCAACCATCTTTCTTTGTACAATGTTGCAAATGAGTTTATCTAGAAAGAGATATAATTATATATCTACATATGTAATATATATATATATATATATATATATATATATATATATATATTTGAAACAAGTTTTGGCCTTTATATCAAATATGACAACTGTTGACTGATAAAGATACTTTTTTCCTCTCTTTTCATCTTGTTTTAAAATTTTATATATATTAGCTGAACTTTCACATAAAGGCACTATAATCACTAACCATGACCTTTCTTTACCTTTGCTTTTGACTTCCTGGATTCATTGTATGCTTCAACTGAAATCTTACCCAGGAACTTCTCTCACAATCTAGGGCTTTCCTAAGCATTGGGGAGGAGTGAAATGGGGGGGAGGGAGAGAAAAATATGACTTGGGGAACATAAGATGGAAGGAAATAGAGAATTAATAATTTTAACTATGAATGTGAATGGGATGAATTTTTCCTAAAATTGAATTTGATTCCAGATTGGATTAAAAGCCAGCAGCCTACAATATGATGATTAAAAGAAATACATTTAAAGCAGAGTGATAAATACAAAGTAAAGATAAAAGGCTGGAGCAGAATCTATTATGCTTCAGGTGAAGTTAAAAAAAAAAAAAAAAAGCAGAGATAGCAATCCTGATCTTAGATCAGGAAAAAACAAAAATAGATCTAATTAAAAGAGATAAGGAAGGAAACTATATCTTGCTAATGGATACCATAAATAATGAATATGTACCAAGCGGTATAGCATCCAGATTCCTAGAGAAGTAAAGAGAGTTGTAAGAAGAATTATGACTATAAATATAACAACAAAACTATACTAGTTGGGGATCTCAACCTTGCTATCTCAGAACTAGATAAATCAAACCACAAAATAAATAAGAAAGAAGTTAAGGTGGTAAATACAAATTTAGAAAAGTTAAGTTAGAAGGACCTTTGGAGAAAATTGAATGGAGACAGATAGGAATATACTATTTTTTTTCTCATGGTCAAAATTTGACCATGTCTTAGGAGTTTAAAAACCTCAAAAACAAATGCAGAAAGACAGAAATAGTAAATGTTTCTTTTTGATATCATTATACAATAAAATTACCTGTAATAAAGGGTCAGGGAAAATATACCATAATTAATTAGAAACAAAATATTTTACTCCTAAAGAATCAAGGGATAAAACAGTTTATAGACATAACTGATAATTTCATCCAAGAGAATGACAATAATGAAACAACATACCAATATTTATGATTTGCAGCCAAAACAGTTTTTAGAAGAATTTTTATATCTCTAGATTCTTACTTGATAAAATAGAGAAAGAGAAGATCAATGAATTGGACATGCAACTAAAAAAGCTAGAAAAAGAACAAATTAAAACCCCCAATTAAATAACAGATTTGAAATTCTGAAAATAAGAGAGATTAATAAAAATGGAAGTAAAAAAAAACTATTGAACTAATAAACAAAATTAAAAATTGGTTTTATGAAAAAACCAACATAATAGATAAACATTTAGTTAATGTGTTCAGAAAAAATGAAAAAAGAAAATAAAATTGTTAGTATCAAAAATGAAAAAAGTGAACTTGCCCTCAGTGAAGAGGAAATTAGAACAATAATTAGTAACTATTTTGCCCAACTAATAATGTAATCTGATAATGTAAGTGAATTTGATGAATACTTATACAATATGGATTGTCCACATTAACAGAGGAGGAAAAATTATTTAAATAGTTCCATTTTTTAGAAAAAGAAATTGAACAAGCAATTAATCAATAACCTAAGGAAAAATTTCAAGGGCTTGATGGATATATGTATGGAGTTTACCAAACATTTAAAGAACTATTAATTTCAATATTATGCAACTATTTGGAAAAATAGGAAAAGGAGTCCTATCAAATTCCTTTTATGACATAGATAGGATACTTATACCTAAACTAGTTACATCAAAACATAAGAAAAGTTTAAACCAATTTCCCTAAGGAACATTGATGCAAAAACCTTAAATAAAATATTAGCCAAGAGATTACAGCGAATTATCTCCTTGATAATATACCATAATCAAGGAAGATTTATACTAGGGATTTAGAACTGGTTCAATATTAGGAAAACTAGTAGTATAATTGAATTAGTCAATAACCAAACTAACAAAAATCATCTGATTATTTCAATAGATGACGAAAAAGACAAAAATCCAACACCCATTACTATTAAAAAATACTAGAGAATACAGGAATAAATGGTGGGTTCCTGAAAATGATCAGTAAAAAATGGTGTTTTCCTTCAAATGATAAGTAGCATGTATTTAAACCATCAACAAGCACCATATGTAATGAGGATAGACTAGAACCACTCCCATAACATCAGGGGTGAAACAAGGTTGCCCACTATGGCCATTACTATTCAATATTGAATTAGAAATGTTAGACTCAGTAATAAAAGAAGAAAAAGAAAATATACTTAAAGAATCCTAGAGAATCAACTTAAAAAGTACTAGAAGCAATTCACAACTTTAACAAAATTGCAAGATACAAAAAAATCCATGTAAATCATTAATATTTCTATATATTACCAACAAAGTCCAGCAGCAAGAGACAAACAAAAGTTCCACTTAAAATAACTGCAGATAATATAAAATATTTGGGATTCTACCCACAAAGTCAAGAAGCATATGAATACAAATACAAAACACTTTCAACACAAAGTCAAATCTAATCAATTGGAAGAATATCAAGTGCTCATGGGTAGACTGAGCTAATATAATAAAAATGATAATTTTACCCAATTTAATCCATTCATTCAATGCCATATCAAACTTCCAAGAAATTATTTTATAGAGGTAGAAAACAATAATAAAAGAAGAAAAAGTCAAGAACCCCAAGAGAAATAATGAAAAAGTACAAATGAAGGTGGCCTAGCTATGACCTAAAACTATATTATAAAGCAGCAGTCATCAAAACTATTTGGTACTGGTTAAAAAATAGAATCAATTAGAGTAATAGATTAGGTTCACAAGACACAATAGTTAATGACTATAGTAATCTATAACAAGCAACAAGAGGATTTTATGATGATTAATTTTGACAGACATGACTCTTTTCAACAGGTTGGTGATTCAGGTCAGTTCCAATAGACTTGTGATGGAGAGAGCCATCTGTACCCAGAGAAAGGCTTGGGATATTTAGTGTGGATCACAACTTAGTATTTTCACTTTTGTTATTATTTCCTTGCATTTTTTTTCCTTTTTTGTTCTGATTTTTCTTGTGTAGCATGATGATTGTCAAAATATGTACAGAAAAGTGCACTTGTTAAACTTATATTGAATTACTTGCAGTCTAGATGCATTCTAGGAGAAGTTGTAGTGAAAGGGAGTGAGAAAAAAATTAGAACACAAAGTTGAATGTTAAAAACTATCTATGCATATGTTTTGAAAATAAAAATCTTAAAAAATAAAACTTGGGGTTTCTTTATTCTGGAACTTCCACCATCTCTGAGGCCTTCTAACCCTGGAATATCCTTTTTTCTATTGGTTAGTTCCTTAGTGTCTCCATTTTAGGGAGCTTCCCAGGCCACATCCCTGTATTTCTGATTTCCTAGGCTTTAATGCCATGGCCCATTTTGGGTATGCCTCCATTTTTTTCTCCCTTTTATGTATTTTCTTCTTCTACTAGAATGTGGTCTCCTTATCTTTCTTTTTCACTCATATTTATATCTCAAGGATAAGTACTTAATAATCACTTGATATCTTGCCCTTTTTTCTTCCATATATATCTTGTTTTCATTATTACTAAATTTTTAAAGGTCCACTTTTACAGGATTTTTTTGTGGAATATAATACATTTTTCCATTTTTATTATTTCTATTAATATTACACTAAATTTTTATTTTTCTTTTAACAAATCCATGATATAAATACCCATCCTTAGACAGCTGATTCAAGAATGATTACTACACTGTAAGTTTTCATTTCCTGTCACAAAAACTAATTAACTTTTTCATGTTTTTCATGGATCTCCTTGTTCAGTAACTTCTGGTTACTTATTCAAAGAAAGCAGTTACAATATTTAAATTTAGGAGCTGTGTATATTCTACATGTCTTTTCCCTTCCTCTTCTTTGGATCTTACCCATATTTTTCTTTATATTTTCATCATACTCACCAAATTTTCACTGAAATCCAAATGATGTGTATATACATATATAAATATATATGCTAAAATGTGTATAAATATATATTATAGTATATGTTTATGTATGTACATATATGTATGTGTATATGCATATATATCATATATATGCACAAACATATATTATACATACATTAAATATATATATATATATATATATATATATATATATATATATATATATATATATATATATATATATATATATATAAATACTAGTATATTTCAATTTGATGGTCTGAAAGAAATCTTTGTGTTATTTCCCTTCTTTTCATCAGCTATTGCTATATAGGCTGGAATTAATTTTTGACAATCCTTTTAGAAATATTTTATGGGCATTGTGATATGAGAAGATGAAATATGATTTGAAATGATATTTCTTCTTACTGCTGAAGGCATGATATAACCAACTTCATCAATTTCTTTCTTTGTCTCTTCAAGCAGAACTTATGAGTCAACATTCAACTTTCTAATGCCAGAAATGATGCTATTTGGTCTCTCCATTAGTAGGCACAATCAGTGGTCATTAGATAAGCATTTTATGTTCAGAGAGTAATTGGTAAAATTCAAAGGCAGCCTTAAAATGACTGAGGAGAAAGGGGTGATGAGCCATTTCTAGGGATGGAAAAATGGGAGGAATTAATTTGTTAACTGAATAGAACTAGAAGAAATGGATTAAAATTACAAGGAAGCAAATTTATATTTGATATAAGACAATGCTTCCTAATAATTAGCATTATGTAAAAGCATAATGGAGTGTCTTCCCTTTAGTAATTAGGTTCAAGACTGGGAAGTGGGAAGGATGACTTAGTATACAGCAGAGAAGATTCTTACTTGGATATGGGTTTCCAACTATGAAATTCTGTAGTTACATGACTCCACACTGGCGGAGGGCACATGATCACTAATATGTCACATATTAAGGGGACCAAAGGAAGTAAAAAGATTTCTGAACCATGGTAAAAAAGGATCAGTCTGCTTGTGGTTTGCCAGATTATGCAAAGCTAAATCCAGAGAGGAAATCTCATTCATAGATTTCCTTGGTAGAATGAAGGAAGCATGAAGAGAATGTCTGATCTAACCTTAACCCTTCTTGCACTGGATTGTGGTCATGAAATAGTGCAAATTTTGTCTACTCCCTTTCTGTATTTCTCTGTATGCATAAGATACTATATGAAAGACAGTGGGAAGGAGAGGAAGAACAATAACCTAAACGTAAAGAAACCTGAGAAATATTTCTGGTTCTGCTAGAAGCATTAGTTTCTCTGCTGTTACTTAGGACATCCCGCCTCCTGACTCCCTGCTTTTACTCTGGCTATTCCTTGTATCTGGAACTCCCTGTCTCCTAAACAAAATTCCAACTCCCCTATAGGAAGTCTTCTCTAACCCCCTCTTAATTCTAGTTATTTTAATCTTATATAAGTATTTCCTGTTTATGATGAGCCATTTCCAAGGATGAAAAAATGGTGGGAATTCATTTGTTCACTTATATAGCTTGCTTAGTATCTATTTGCTTATATGTTTTCTTCTCCATCACAACATAAACTCCTTAAGAATTGGCATTGTAATTTGCCTCTTTTGTAATCTCAGAGTTCAGCAAAGTGCTTGGTATATAGGAGGCACTAAATAAATGCTTATTAATCAATTACTGATTGATCTTAGCTTCAACTTTCTGGACTTTCTTCGAATTACATCTCAAATCCCATCTTCTACACTTAGTGTTTTCTGTTATAAATTACTTCCCATTTACATATATATATGTATATATTTACATACATATACATAGCTAGTTATTTACATTTACATATATATCTATATCTATATCTATCTATCTATATACATATATATATATTTTACATATATAGCTAGTTATTTACATATATATATCTATATATATCTATATATATTTTTACATATATAGCTAGTTATTTACATGGGCATCCCAACTTAGGGTAGGGCTATTTTTGCCTATCTTTATATCCCCATTACTTATCACAATTTCTGGCACACAGTAAGCACTTAATAAATATATGCTGACATTAGATGATGAGCATCTTAATGACAGGGACTGACTTTTATTGCTTCTGTAACTTTAGCATTTAGCATAAGTACTTGACACAAAGTAGAAGCTTAATAAGTTTTTTATTGACCAACTTCCAGATTATGTCCTCAACAATGAGTGTACCTTAAATCTTTATGATGACTCATTTTTTTTCTGTTTTTTGTATGTTCCTTCATTTGATGACCTCATCAACTACCAATTATCATTTTTATTAAGATGACTCTCAAATCTCAATATTTGGCAATTTCTCTTTTCGGATCTCCAGTCATGCATCTCTAACTGCTTAATGGATATTTCAAATTGTATATCCTGAAGGAATCTCAAACTCAATGCATAAAAAATTAAATTCTCTCCCAATTATTTCTCTCCCAATCCTGCATTCCTTCTGAAATTCCCTGTTTCATCAAAGACACAATAAGTTTTTCAGTCCACCCAGTTTGAAATTTTGGCAGATATCCAAGCACTTGCCAAATCTTGTCATTTTTAACTCTATAATCTTCCATCCATACCTTTCTTTCAACTCACTTGGCACCCATCCAAGTTCAATTACTGAAAATCTAATTCCCAAACTAGTATAATAATTTTCTAAGAGTTCTCTCTATGTCACATTTCTTCCTTTTTTTCACTATATTTTACACAGATACCAAAAAAGTGTCTTAAAACATAGGCCTGGTCATGCTACTTCCATTCTTAACAAACTTCAATGGTTCTTTATTGTATTGAGGATCAACAATAAGTTCCTCTGTTTAGTTTTTAAATACTTTCGCAACACAAGATCAAACTATTATTATATATGTCAAGCTTTTTATATATGACTCATCCTCCTGTATTCTGAAGCCCAAACTGATCGTTCTCTTCTTCTCTTCTTGTACTTTCATGCCCTTGTACTAATTATCTTCCATGAACTTTGTAGAAATCCTTGTTTCCTTTAAATATTGCTCAATATATAGTTTCTATATGGACCCTTGTTGGATATTCCCAAGCTGCTTGTACCCCAACCTCCAAAAATATTTCCACATATTTATTTCATCTATATTTTATGTGCATTTATTTATGGACACCTATCTCTTCCCAGACTATATGCCTCTTGAGACAGAGAGCCTTCTGTAGTGAGCTGTCGTCTCTAGAAGCTGCTGGATCGCTTCTGGGAAGAGATCTGCTGGTCTACTCAAATCTCTCAGACAGATTCTTCTTCTGTAACGAACCTTTGTCTCCAGCAGTTGCTGTTACTCTTGTCCTTAGAAGTGACTTCCCTCTGCAGAGAGCCCCGTCAAGCCTTATGCAATGCAGAGTCTTTCTTCTTGAATCCTGGCTCTGAATCTCCTCCAGCTCTTATCCTTCTCCAGGCCGATCTGCTCTCTGCGCCCAGTGCTGTCTCTTTTTATCCTCCCAGAGAATGGGCGTGGAATAATGCAAGGGCTTCTGGGAAGAACCACCCCAGCCAATGAGCTTTGCCCCCTCTATCAAGTCAACCTGAGTTCTCACCTTGTAATTGTCCAGAAAACCTGAATTCTCACCTTGTCACCATCCAGACAACCTGAGTTCTCACTTAGTAATCCTAACAGCCTTCCATTGTTGATTTATTGTATTCTAAGTGCCTAACAGTGTCACCTACCAATTATTTAATAATTGTGCCTGATTGATTGATTGACTAACTGATGGTGGCTCATGAGAGAAGTCTTTCTTAGTGCCTAGCACAAATACATATTTTTTTTCCTTTTTTATTAGATTAAATGCAAAATAAGAAAAAATAGAAAAAGAAAGGCAGAAAAGGAAAATAAAAACAAAACATTGGTCTTATGCCCAGTAGAATATCAGAGAGGATTTGAAATATGTAACACAAAATTCCATTTCAAGAAAATATAGCTAATAATAGAAATGATTATATTAATGACTGTCCATCTTTACTCGACAAGTATATATTCTAAAGAAAATTCAGGAGACAACTGAACCCCTCCTTTTACTCCTCCATCCTCATGGAATACATTTCCCTAGACCAGAACCACAAGCATTGAAATCTTGAAGAGATTCAGTTGGAGAGTGGAGGAAGATCTCTTCATATGAATGAAGTAAAAAATGTCATTCAGTATAAATACAAATAGGATATGTGTATAGGTAAATATGTATGCTGATTAATTGTTGTCCACCACTCTTGAAGAGGCCCAAAATGACATTATTATATCAGGATTAAAGAACAGTGTGTTGAACTATGGCTCGGAAGACTCTTGTCAAAGGTCAGGCACAAATAATCCAAATGAATATTTGGAATAGAAATGGTTCTAAATTTTTACATCTTGAATTTTATTTGGATTACTCTAATTTTTATTGCTCATAGGTCATAGGACCTTCTCAGCACGCCATACTGAGCAGTCCGGTGCCAGTGTTTCCCATATCATGCAATCAGTTCCAAAGTTCCCAAGAGTGTCTTTATATTTCCTTTTATGATCACCTTGTGAGCACTTGCCTTGTGTGAGTATATATTTAGGCAAGTGTATGTTTGCCATTTGAAAAACATGGCCAGCCCAATGAAGTTGTGTTCTCTGCAGTAGAATTTGAAAGCTTAGAAGTTTGATTCAAGAAGGAACCTCAGTGTCTGGTATGTTATCCTGCCAGGTGCTCTTCAGAACCTTCCTAAGACATTTCAAATGGAAGTGATTCAGTTTCTTAGGATGATGTTGATAGACTATCTAGGTTTTACAGATATATAACTACTCTGTAGACCTTCTATTAAGTAGACATCTTAATACCTCTTCCTTCCCACACTTTCCATCAGAGTCTCTCAAATATTGAGCTAGCTCTAGCAATCAACCTTATGTGCATCCTTGGAAAGTAACTAAGCTAAGTGAACTTATCCACACTGTTCTCCATTTGCTCTTACTGATGGATCCACATGTGGATGGTGCTATGCTTGCTGGTGCAGTATCTGTGGGGTTATTTGGTATTAATCATTAGGCTAAAATTAGCACAAGCAGCAGAGAATTGATCCATACTTTGTTGCACCTCAGCTACAGAAGCTGCATTGAGTACCAACAAAGAACAAAAAATTATTCACCTCCACTTTTGTCTTGGCGTGTGGCCTTTTCATGTTAAATAATTTACCACCAATGCAGTAGCTAACTTTGATTCTATATTCATCCTCAACAAAGGCATTTGATAAGATGGCTGAAAACATTATACTAAAAAGCAGGGCAGCAAGCACACAGCCATGATTCACTTCATTGGTGCCTGGAAAAGTGCAAGAGCACTATCCATTATCTAAAACCTGGGCAATCATGAAATATGAACATTTCCAAGCAATCAAATTTTGATGCAATTTTCCATAATCTCGTAACTGAGTGTATCAAAGGTCTTGATCAGATTGGCAAATGTTGGGTCTAGAGCTCTGTTCTGCTCCTGACATTTCTCCTGGAGTTGTTAGGGAGTAAACGACATGTCAACGGTTCCTTGGTCCTTTCTGACATCACACTGGTTCACAGGTAGATGACCATCTTCCAGGTGAAGGATTGAGTTATATAGGTATTGAAAATAATACAAAAGGAAAACAAGAGAAATACAGAGACACGTTCTACCATCTCCTAGTCTCTCCCCTATCCTTTACTTGGTAATTCATGGTACTCAATGTCAACAATTTTACAGACTTGACAGGATTTTCAAAATAAATGTTTTGTTTTGTTTTGTTTTTTGTTTTCCTGTGGCCCCACTGGATACAAAAGTTTCCAGGTTCCTGCTTTTCTTCTTATCTCCTGATTTTCTCTTCCTGAACCCAGATAAACTAGAATGTTTTATGGGTTCACTGTAAGTTCTTTATGAATGTCTGTTAAGTTAGCTTTCTTCTTCCCATGCTATTTTCCATACATTTGCGCCTACCTGTAAATCTAAGTCCAGTCTTTCCATAACTTTTCTGTTAACATTTTGTAAGCTTTTGTAAGGCTCCCGTTGGCTATTCATCTTTCATGAATTCTTCTAGGTTAAGCCATTTTGGGATCATGGTATTTGAAGGTGAAGTTGATCTCATATTTCAATTAATTCAATCATCATATTTCACAGATGAGGAAATTAAGGCAAGTCTGAGGAGATGAAGATCATGAGGTCATACTGGAACTGAGTATCAAAAGCAAATTACAAACCCTGTTCCCTTTATTCCAAGGATGGTATGCTTTCTGCTACAGGACACTGATGTCCAAATTCTCAGAGCACTGGCTGGTGTCTTTCTCATGGAATAATTATTCTCTGCTTGGTTTTTTAGTTACTTGATCAACAACGTGCTTTTTCTACAACTCTACCCTTTGCACAATGCCTGGAACATATTCCCTCCATGCATTTTTTTCTCCTAAATTCAAAGATTTCTTTAAAGATACAGATCACATTTCCCCTTCTATAGGATGTCTCTCATGACCCTCTAAGCTTCTAGTGCCTCCTTCCTTTATATGTATATAAAGTCTCATTTTGGGATATATCATGCACATCATATATACATATATAATATATATACACATATATGTATAAAATATATATACACTTTTTATTTATGTATACATAAACACTCACAACACACAAATATTCTCTACTTGTTTCTCTTTCCCCCTTTCTATTATAATATGTTTCTCTTTTCTCCTCACCAAAGAAAAGACTCACAATGAACACACATTGTAAGTAGTAAAGAAACTACCTTGGGTGCTTGCCATTTGTGTGACCCTGAATAAATCACAACTTTCCTTAGTCCCATTTTCCTCATCTATAAAACTGAGATAATAATAGAATGTCACTTCTTTGGCTAGTTAGGAGGACCCAGTGAAATAATATATGCACCTAATTATACAAACCTTAAAGCACCATATCAATTTTAGTTATTATCTCCCCTAGATCCTGGTTTGTGCAAACTGCAAATTAGCTGAATGAATGCTAGAATTAGGGGAACTACAAAAAGGCAATGACACTGAAGAAAATGAGCTTGATTTATTATACGTTTAGTCTTACGTATCACTGGGCACAAAGCCAACATGCCTCCTTTGCTGAGAATGCTATATGAGCAATTTTTTAATACTAGTTGCTATTGGTAGCATGTTACAACCTGCTCTCACATGAAATGTATTTTTTAATTACCCTTTGGATCATCTGCAAATGAAGAATCACCAAAGTCAAGATGGCCTACCACCACAGGAAAACTGGAGAGAGGAGAGAGGAAAAGAAACATGACCTGGGAACCATCGGAAGATGAACTAATTATAGTCAAACTTATAGAAAATTTTCCTGGAATGATACTATTCATTTTTAAGAGCTCCCAGCAACAATTCCTAAAGCTAAGTTTCCAAAGGGAAGCAGCACTTTAAAAGAAAATGGGGGGGGGACCCTGAAAAGAGTGTGTGTTTGGAAGTTTCAATATGTCTGTTCACATTTTCTAAATAAGAAGTAATTGCACGTTTTCTCCAGTGATTCACTCTTGTCTTAGACTTCTATCAGATCAATTCTTTTGTAGACAAATGGCAAATAATAGGAAAAAAGGTGCAAATTAAAACGTTGTTTGTCATCCCCAAATTACCCAATGTAGCTCAGATTTGTGACAAAGGTAATTTTATTTTCAAGCATACTAGAAAGGATAGACGTGAGTTTAAATACTGTAGTAGCACATATTATCTTTGCTGATTGTGGGAAAAGTGAGTTAAGAATTGGAGAGTTGGTGATAGTTCTTTCTGTTATTTTGTTGGGGAATAATACTTTTGAAATTGAATTGATTGGTTGAAACCTTGTTCCATTCAGGCTCAAGTGAAGTGCCCCAGTTGTTAATTGGCCTTCAAAATCAGAATCATAGATCCACAGATTATAGAGACTTCAAATGCCATGAACTTCTTGGCTGGAAGGGTTGGGAGTGACAAAGAGCAAGAGTAGTCACCACCCCCTACCCAATCTCCACAGGATAGCACTGTCATGATGCCATCAGCCCTTTCACACAAAGAAAATGGGGTGGGCATGATGGGGGGGCAGGATAAAGAAATGGGGGGAAGGCAATTTAAAGATAAGGCAAACAAAACTCAGAAAAGAATAGGTGAATTGCAGGGGTCAAACAGGTGGTAAGCATTAGAATTGAAATTATCTCCTTGTGATGATAAAAAAAAAAAAGGTTTAAGAGACATAGCTTCTGGGTAATTTAATAATTTTGTTAATAGGGCCAGAAGGTGATTAATAAAAGCATGGTCTTTGGCTGTCTCTCTCAGACCAAAAAGAATCTGGGCAACAAGACTCACTGTTTATATAGTAATTGTTTAATGAATGGCTGAGGGTGACATCAGTCACCCTTAGACAGAAGAATTGTCTCTATACTTGGACCATTTTCCAGCCATGGGTTATAAAGACTAAAAGATTTATCTCTACCCAAGCTTGAATAGAACACAACCTGCTTCTCCACCTTAGACTCAATTCCTTGTGAAGTTCGGTGGGGTCTGACCAAGGTGGAGGAGAATTAATTCAATCTTCACTATCAGGAAACTGAACTCCTCAGTTCTTGTTTTTATTTAATATTTTTATCATTACTTTCAAAACAAAAAAATTACATTTGTTTGAAAGTTTTTGAATTCTAGATTCTCTTCCTTATCCTCACCCACAATTAAGAAGCCATTTGTGAAGTTATGCAAAACATTGCCATAAAAGTCAAGTTGTGAAAAAGAAAAAATATATCTTCCACCCTAATGAAAATAAAAACACTCAAGAAAAATTAAGTTTAAAAAAAGAGATAGAGAAATAGAGAATGCTTCCGTGTATATTCAGACACAATCAGTTCTTTCTCTGCATGTGGATTTATGTTCTTTGGTATAGTCATGAATGATCTGTACTACTAAAAGTAGCAAAGTCATCCACAGCTGGTCACCCCAGACCATTGCTATTACTTTACATGCAATATATTTCACTTTGCTTAAGGTCATAGAAGACTTTCCAGGGTGTTAGTTTCCCCCTGAGAGCATCCTGCTCACCATTTCCCATAGAACCATAACATTCCATCATTAAAACACACACCTCAGTTTATTAAACAATTCCCCAATTGATGGTCATCTCTTCAATTTACATTTTTTTTTGCCCTGAAAAGAGAGTTGCAATGAATATTGTTGTACATAATGCTTCTCTAGAGTTTGGTATTTGAAAATCAAATTTTCCATTCAACTCTTATCTTTTCATCACAAATAATTGAAAATTTCCTATTTCACTAAATGACCATGTTTTTTTTTTTTTCTGAAATTCAAATACAAAAACATATTTAAATTTAGCAAGAGCCTGTGATTGTACTTTGGTGTGGTAGAAATTTGGTCTCTATCCTGAAATGTCTTGGGTTGTTTTTTGACCAACTCTTGAATACTCAGGGTTAATGGGTAGATTATTTTTAGTTGTAATCCCAGCTCTATTGCTCTCCAGACGATCGTATTTCAAGCCCTCTGTCCTTTAATGTAAAAGCTGTTAAATCTTGGGCTACCTAGACTGTGACTCCACTATACTTGAATTGTTTCTGTAGGAATGCTTGCAATGTTTTCTCCTTAACCCGGGGATTCTGGAATTTGGCTATAATATTACTGGGAGTTTTCATTTGGGGATTTCTTTCAGGAGGTGAGTAGTGGATTCTTTTGTTTTCTATTTTACCTCGCATTTCTAGGATAAGGATGGTTTTCATTGATAATTTATTGAAAGATGAAGTTCAGACTCTTTTTTTGAACATGACTTTCACAAAGACCAATAATTTTAAAATTATCTCTCCTGGATCTATTTTCTACTTCAGTTGTTTTTCCAATGAGATCTATTTCATATTTTTTTCTATTTTTTGGTTTTGTTTTATTGTATCTAAATTTCTCATAAAGTCATGAAGTTCCATTTGTTCTATTCTGCATGCTGGACTCCTACTTCTGTCACAGATCTTTTCTGCCAGTCCTCCAAGTTTCTCTTAACTGGAAAATGTTCTACTCTGTCTCTTGGAGTGCTCTACTACTTCAAAATTTGTTCATAATTATCACCTAAAGTAATTTGGGATGATTTGGGGGAGAGGTTGGGACAGTTCTTACATCTACTTTGCCGTCTTGGCTCCACCTCTAAGAAGCTGAACTTCTAAAAGATTTTAGAAGAAGGGAAAACTTTGAATTTTCTTTCCAAAATATTTGCTTATTAAAAAGTATTTTTTACATCCTCCTATAAGTTCACACTTTATATTATGTTGTAATCATTTAGAGTTAATTATTTTCATAAATACTGCCTTTCTTTGGCCCCCATTGATTGTAAACTTGACGTTAGGAGCTATTTTCATCTTTTCTATTTTCTTTTTAATTTCATTTCCATAATCTAATAAAGTTCCCGGAATACAACAATTTCTTAATAGGTACTTATGAAATTGAAACAGATTTCATGGATTGAGTAGAATAAGTAATTTTCAAAAGAACAGAAATGATACACTAATTTTGAAACCAGAAAAACATATTTAAATCTGTGCAATATCACATGTATGGCACTGGGTAAATTATTTGGATCAATGAACATGGTAGTTTAAATATCTCATCTCTAAAGTCAAAAGGGACTAAAGTTATATGCAATCCCAGATTATAAAAAACTCCACAGTTCAAATGAGATGCTTAATGCAATATGGTTTTAGAGTATGTTTTCTCTCTTTAAGAACATTAAAATCTCAAGAATCAATACAAATAGCATAAGTAGAAAGCAGACTAGTTTAGATGAAGCTGAGAATGTGAAGGACAATTATACACTATAAACTTGCAAAGTAGGCTATAGCCCAGTTATGAGAGATTATAATATACAAAAAAGAGAATTAATATATGGTACAGTAAAAAGAACCCCAGATATGAAGTCAGAGAATAGGGGTAAAATCTCCACTAAGATATTTGCTTCCTATGTGACTTTACATAAACTATCTAAACTCTCAATCTTTGCATCAGTTTCCTTACCTCATACATGGATTTGATAGCCTCTGAATTTCCCTCTAACTATAAATCAAGAAGATTTTATGTTTTTATTAGAGGCAATAAAGAACTTCTGAAATTCTGGAACAGGATGAAAATATAATCAAACATGTTTAAAAAATGTCAATTTGTAGCAGTGTAGAAAATAAATTATACAGGAGAGAGACTAAATGCATGGAAATCAATTAGGAACCTATCGCAGTAATATTAATGAGGGTTTGAATTGGAATGGTGATCATATGAGGAGAGAAAAAGGGACAGAAGCAAGAAACATTATGGAAGTGAACTCAATGAGACTGCACAACTAATTGGACCAATAAGGCAAGGAGGTTAATGAGTTGAAAGTGAGTAAAACATCACAAATTTCTGTGACTGGGAGAAAACTATACAAAAAAAATGGATAGTTGAAAGAGAAATGCCATGAAGGGATAATAATGAATTTTGTTTTAGACATTGTGAGTCTAAGATGCACTTGAGACATCCAGTCGAAGATATCCAATAGGAAGTTGATAATTTGTGATTGAAGCTCAGGTTTCTAGCTTAGGATAGATCTAGGAGTCCTTTTAATGGAGAAAATCATTGAAACCTTAAGTTTTTATAAGAACACTTGTAGAAAAAAACATTAAGGGCCTAGAAGAGAGCCTCAAAGTACACTTGACTCATCAGAGATGAGACATATGATCTGATGAAATAGTCTGAGAAATACTCACACAAGTAGGAGGAGAACAAAGAGAAAGAGAGAGACAGAGGCAGAGAGAGAGAGAGAGAGAGAGAGAGAGAGAGAGAGAGAGAGAGAGAGAGAGAGAGAGACAGAGAGACAGAGAGACAGAGAGAGAGAGAATAGAAGGAGAAAGAAAAGTTAAAAACTATGAAAGATCAAGAGTGATGAAGACTTTAAAGAGCCATAGTTTTGGTAATTATAAGATTCCTGGTAATTTTGGAAGAAGCAGTTGCACATGAGTGATGAGGTCAGAAAACAAACTGAAGAAAGTTAAAGGAAATCTGTGTGAAGAGAGAAAAAGTGAAGGTAAGGATTATAGATGAGTTTTATTTTTCCCTAAGATTTTGGCCATGAAAAGAAGGAAAGATGAAAAAAGATAGCATGAGGGAATTCTAGTGTCAGGTTTGTTTGTTGTTCAGTTGGTTTAATTTTTGTTTTGTTTTTATAATTTTGAGTATTTAAGAAATTTGTACATGTATGTTAAGGACCATGCCTAGATGAAGGGGCAGGTGAATTCTCCAAGACACAGATATGAATCATAACTTGAAGGAGTTGCAAAGCAGCCTTCACAGATGTTCCTTGTGGATTGGGAATGAAATAAATTAGAGGCAAGAGGGAAGAGGAGAGAAATTGGAGAATGCAACTGACTCTCAGTCTCCTTGTATCATCATCATCATCATCATCCTCATCCTCTTACATGAAAAGATCCATTCTACAGATCTGAGTTAGACTTCCATCAGTCACTGGCAGGTGGCTACAGTATCACAACACATGTTCAAGCCATGAAGTTTCCATTAGAAAAAAAATGGATTGAAAATTGGATTTTTAAATTGGGAATGATCAAAGAGGGCTTTTCAAATTGTGTACATGTTGTCTATTTTTTTTAATTTAAAAGAAACTGAATTTGGCAACTTGCAATAGGTTAATTTTGATGTCTGGGGAATTTTAGAATGTACCATTAAAGAGACTGTTAGCCAGCATCTAAAAAGGGAAGCAGTAATTACAGAGTCAGCATGACCTCATCAATAATAAGTCATGGTGGATAATGCTTAGTGCATCTTTAAAAGAGTGAATACATTGGTATCAGTAGATGAGGAAAATGCTGTGGTTATAATTTATCTAGATTTTAGTAATACATTTGATAAAATATTTCAAACTATTCTTATGAAAAAGGTGGAAAGAAGTGGGCTAGATTAGTGGAGTCCAACTCCTTTTAATATGGAGGTCAAGATTACATATATATCATATACATCAAGGATGTCAAAAATAGAAATATAGTTCTAATAAACACCAAAATATTCAGAGCTGCACCTTCCATATTTAGCATTACCATAATAGCATGCAAACTAGAAAAATGAGTATTTATCCATTAAGTAATAGATAAAGAATTAGTCTTACACAACTGCAATGGAATAATTCTGTGCTATGAGAAATGAAAGAGACAATATTGAGAAAAATGAAAAGACTTATATGAACTGATATGAAATGACTTAAGCCTAACCAGAAAAAAATAATAAACACAATGGCTACTACAATGTAAATGGAAAGAACAACATTAAATTAAAAATACTAAACTCTGCAGTTAAAATAAGCAATTGTAACTTATAAGAACAGATTAGAAAATATAACTTCCTTCTCTATTTGAAAAATGTGGGTAACAGAACATTGTGTCCACTATTGGTCTTTATTAATGGGTTGATTAGTTTTATTGAAATGATTTTTCACCTTTTTATTTTTTTTCTTTATTATATAAAAAGGCATATATGGAAATTAAAATGAAATAAAAAAGTTAAAAGTGACAAAGTTTGTAATTTGAAAAAAAAAAGATTAGAGGAAAAAAAAGAGAATCAAAGTTAATGTTGAGATGACTTGAAATATATTAGGGTGGAGCCAAGATGTCAGAATAAAGACAGATTTGCTGCGCTCCCTTCCAAACCCCTCCAAATTCCTTTTTCAAAAAAATCATTTATTTTTAATAAACATTGCTTTATGAATCATACTGGGAGAAAAAAAAAGGTGAGTGAAAGGGAAAAACCATGAAAGAGAAAAAAAAAAAAACAGAAAAGGAGAAGTGAACATAGCATGTGTTGATTTACATTCAATCTCCATAGTTCTCTTTCTGGAGGCAGATGATATTTTTTGCCCAAAGTCTACTGGGATTGTTTTGGATCACTGAACCACTGAGAAGAACCAAGTCTTTCATAGCTGATCATTGTACATTCTTGCTATTATTAATGTATATCTTGTCTGTTTGTTTCACTCAGTATCAGTTCATGTAAATCTTTCCAGGGCTTTCTATAATCAGTTTTTTCATCATTTTTAGAGAACAATAATATTACATTATCTTTATATATCAGAACTTATTATGCCATCCCCCAATTGATGTATATGTACTCGGTTTCCAATTTTTTTGTTACCACAACAAGAATTACTACAAATATTTTTCCACATGTGGGCCCTTTCCCCTCCTTTAAGCTTTCCTTGGGATACAGAACCAGTAATGGCACTACCCTTTGGGCATAGTTCCAACTTGCTCTCTAGAAGGGTTGGATCATTTCACAACTCCACCAACAAGGCATTAATATTCCATTTTTCCTAAATCCCCTTCAACATTTATCATTATCTTTTCCTATGACCTTTGCCAAAAGTACTTCAGAATTATTTTAATTTGTATTTCCCTAATCAATAGTAATTTAAAGCATTTTTTCATATGAATGGAGATGGCTTTAATTTTATCATCTATCTGTTGCTATTATTTAATTATTTATCAATTGGAAAATAACTTCTAGTTTTGTAAATTTGATAAGATACCTTATATATCTTAGAAATGAGACCTTTATCAGAAACATGATCATAAGTATTTTTCCAGCTTTGTACTTCCTTTTTACTCTTGTTTCTGATGGTTTTGTTTGTGCAAAACCTTTTTAATTTAATATAATCAAAGTTGTCGATTTTGCCTTTCATAATTTTCTCTAGTTCTTCTTTGATCATAACTTCTCCCTTCTTCAAAGATGATAGATAAACTATCCCTTGCTCTCCTAATTTGTTTATGTCATCATCCTTTATGCCTAAATTGTGTACCCATTTTGATCTTATTTTGGTAGGGCGTGTAAGATGTAGGTCTGTGCTGAATTTCTGGCATATTATTTTCTAATTTTCCCAGCAATTTTTGTCAAATAGTGAGTTCTTATTCCTGAAGCTGGAGCTTGGGGGTTTATCAAATAAGTTAGATTATTATAGTCAAACTCTCCTAGATAAATAAGAATTAGTCTCAGGCCATGAAAGATCTCAAAAAGGATTTTGAAAATCAAGTACGAGAGAGGAAAAATCAGGAAGAGAGGCACAAAATGAAATGCAAAAAGATGAATGAGGAGTAAAATGCCTTAAAAAACAAAATTGGTCAACTATAAAAGGAGATACAAAAGCTCACTGAGGGAAATAATCCCTTGGAAATACAAATTTAGCAAACAGAAATTAATGAATTTATGAGAAATAAAGAAACAATAAAAGGAAACCAAAAGAATGAAAATGTAGAAAACAATGTGAATATTGTACTGGGAAAAAAAAACAACTTACCTGGAAAATAGATTCAGAAGAGATCATTTTAAAATTGTTGGTCTACCTGAAATCCAAGATTAAAAAAAGAGACTGGACATCATATTTCAGGAAATTATCAAGGAAATCTGTCCTGAAATTCTAGAACTATTAAGTAAAATAGAAATTGAAAGAATCCATTGGTCACCTTCTGAAAGAGATCCCAAAATGAAAACTCCCATGCATATTATAGCCATATTCTGGAACTCCCAGGTCAAGGAGAAAATACTGTAAGCATCCAGAATGAAACAATTCAAATATAGTTGAGTCACAGTAAGGAAAATACAAGATTTAGCAGCTTCTACATTAAAGGAAGAGAAGGTTTGGAATATGATATTCTGAAGAGCAGTTGAGTTAATATTACAATCAAGAATCATCTACCCAGTAAAACTATGTATAATTCCTTAGGGAATAACATGGAAATTCAATAAAATTGAAAAATTTTAAGCATTTGTGATGAAAACACCAGAATGGATTTTTAAATATAGGACTGAAGAAAAGTATAAGGAAGCAATCAGGAAAGGGATATCTTAAAGGACTTAATAAGGGTATCTGTTTACATTTGTACATGAGAGGATGATAATTATAACTCATAAAGACTTTCCCATTATTAATGCAATTAGAAAGTATTTATATATACGTACTTTCTAACATATACGCACACAGAGTACATGTATGAGTTGAATATGAAAGGATAATATAAAAAATTAAGGAGTGAGAGAGAAAGGTACTTGAAGAATAAGAAACAAAGAAGTGGAATGGTATAAATTATCTGCCATAAAAGAGGACAAAAAAGATTTTTAAGTGAAGGGAGAAAGAAGGAAAAGAGGATTTGGGGAACCTTTTTCATCTTAACTGGCTTAAAGAGAAAATAAAGTACATAATCAATATGGGTATAGAAATCTATTTTACCCTGAAGGAAAGTAGAAAAGGAAAGGGGTATGGAGAGGGAGAAGGGTGATAGAAGAGGACAGAGCATATTGGGGGAGGAAGTGTTCAGCAATAAAACACTTTTAAGGAGTAACAGGATGAAAGGGGAGAGAGAATTGAATGGTGGAGGGAATACAATTAGCAAAAGTAAATTTGAAGCAAGTTTCTCTGTTGAATTTCTCATTCCTAAAATCTATAGGAAACTGAATCAAATTTATAAAAACAAACAAAAAAGAACCATTATTCAACTGATAAATAATCAAAAAATATGAATTTTTCCCAAAGGCTATTAAACTAGGCATATCCTTTGACCCAACAATACCACTACTAAGTATGAGTCTCTAAAAGAGATTATTTTTAGTGAAGCAATTGGGGTTGTTACTTGCCCAGGGTCACACAGCTAGGAAGTATTAAGCGTTTGATAATGAATTAGGACTCAGGTCTTCCTGACTCCAGATCTGGTGCTCTATTCACTGAGCCATCTAGCTGCCCCCAAAGAGTTTTTTTTTTTAAGAAAAGAACCTATAGGTACAAAATATAAAGATTATAGCAATTCACTCTTCAGAGCAAAAGAAATTGAGGGGATGTCCATCGATTGGGGAATGGCTAAATAAATTGTGGTATGTGATTATGGTGGAATATTAATGTTCGATGGTAAATGATTAACAGGTTGATCTCAGAAAAACCTGGAAAATCCTCTATAAACTCAAGGAAAGTAAAACGTACTGTGTACAATGTAATAGCAAAGTTAGGGGATAATCAGCTGTGAATGGCTTTGCTATTCTCAGCAATACAATGATCCAAGACTATTCTGAAGAACTTATGATGAAAAAATGTTATGCATACCCAGAGGACAAAATTATTGTGTATGAATAAAAATTGAAGTATATTATTTTTAAAATTTTGGTAGGAGAAGAGATCTAAGTTTTCTTTCACAAAATGACTTTTAAGAAATTTTTTTGGATAATTTCACATGTGCCTTCCTAATGGAGGATGGCGATGGTAAGTAAAGGAGAAAATCTGGAACTCAAAGTTTACAAAATTAATGTAAAAAAATGTATTACAAGTAAGGGGAAAATAAAATATTAAACATTAGTGTAGCAATAGTACATGAGAGACCTAGTGCTAAATGGCCTTGATTTTTTCAAAGAAGGATAATTAGATCTTCAATTAAGAGAGTATGATGAATAGTAAGACAGGTAGAATGAGGCAAAAAGATAAGTTACAAGCTAAGATCTTTAGTGAGGAGAAGAGAAAGATGATCAGAAAAGGGTAAAAGATTAGTGTGTAATAGTGGGAGTCTAATTGATACTCCATAGTATAAATTAGTAATGGAAGCAGCCATCACAGTGTTGTGACTTCCAGTGGCATTTAGAATTATTCAAGTAGGAGCAAGGAAATTAGATGGTGAAGATAATCCAAGGATTCGATTTGGAAATAAAAGAACTAATAATAGGAGAATCAAAAGAATAGTGAGAAGTGAAATGGATAGCTATGAGCTGGTATCTAGAAGGAAAAAAATTGAAACTAGAACAGTGGTCATGACTTGGAGAATCCTAGAATAATGAACTATGACTGCAGATTGCATGAGGATAGAGAATCCTAAGCAAGAAATGAAGTGTAATACAAGATGGTAAAGGAAGAAGAAAAAAAAGACCCAGATTCACTAAAGATTCAAAATTTATTTTAAAACTTTAATAAATTGACTTCCTCTACTGACCCAGACAAGCCCCTCTAATTGGTTTTTATCTGTGTTCTTCCATCATCTCTCCAAATAGCATCAACACAACACATATTATACACACACACACACACACACACACACACACACACACACACATATATATATATATATGATGTCTTTTGTACTACTTATTTCTTTAGCATGCTAAGTTACTTCTGCCTGATCTTACTCATCATTTTTTTTTTATCACGCTTCTTGTCATCTACATTTTTGAATCATTTAGGACCAGGATGCTTCATGAGTCACATCAACTATTCATATAGTGTTCCATATTTTAAAAATGAATTTCACAGAATAAATTATATTGGTAATAGAACTCCATTTCCCTTATGTAAACCCGTCTCGGCTCCGCCTCCTATTCAGATTAAATTATGACTCAGTTCACTTTATGAAATTTCTAGCAGTGGATATATTTTGAAGAAACCTTTTCACAAAGGAAGAAAAAACTTTAAAGAGCATTTTTTTGATCATCATTCCTTGTCACAGAAGATACTTTCCTCTTCAGAGACTATTCATCTTCCTCTACTCAGCATGAAAGCCTTGGAGAGAGCCCAAGTCCTATTGAAGTGGAAGGGATGATTTGATTTATGACAGGAAAAAATGGGTTCTTCTCTTGCATTTTAGTCAGAAACATCTTGTACCGCCAAGATAAATGATGACAAGAAGTGTAGGGCCAAGCCAGGTGGCTTATCTTGTATGCAATTAGAGATTCAAATTTTAAAAGATTGTTTATAGAAATCTAAGAGAAAGGAATTTGCTATGCCCTGCTCAGGGTACTGTATGCATCATTTTGGACCATTTACTGTTTGCTCCATTCTTTCACAGTAATGATTCTAGATTTTTTTTTTAAGACTGTCAAATCAGCCATGTTCCCAAATGGAATTAGAGAGCCAGGTATCATTTTCTGTATGACCATAGGGAATCAGACTTATTTGGTAACATAAAACAGAAGGATCATTTTTCTTCACCTTCATAGAATCTCTACATTCCTCAATAGACAACTCAGATATGTGGCCCTATGCAGGACATTTCCTAGTGTCCTGCTCTCAAAAATAATTTTATGATGACTCTGGTAATAATGTAGGTACATGCAGATACTTTCAATATAAGGTAACCTCCCTAAAGACAAATATTGTTTTATTTTACTGAGCATAGTGCCTCACATTTGGCAGATACATAATAAATGGCAAGGAAGGAAGGAAGGAAGGAAGGAAGGAAGGAAGGAAGGAAGGAAGGAAGGAAGGAAGGAAGGAAGGAAGGAAGGAAGGAAGGAAGGAAGGAAGGAAGGAAGGAAGGAAGGAAGGAAGGAAGGAAGGAAAGGAAGGAAAGGAAGGAAAGGAAGGAAAGGAAGGAAAGGAAGGAAGGAAAGGAAAGAAAGGAAAGGAAGGAAAGGAAGGAAGGAAAGGAAGGAAAGGAAAGGAAGGAAAGGAAGAGAAGGAAGGAAAGGAAGAAAAGGAAGGAAAGGAAGGAAGGAAAGGAAGGAAGGAAACGAAGGAAGGAAAGGAAGGACGGAAAGGAAGGAAGGAAAGGAAGGAAGGAAAGGAAGGAAGGAAAGGAATGAAAGGAAGAAACAGACAGGAAGGGAGAGAGAGAAGAGAAAAAGAACCAAAGGAAGGAGTAAAGGGGGAGAAGAAAGTAAGAACATGTAAAGGGAGTAATGTAAATGTTCTACCTCATGGACTACAGTATAAGTCATAATAAATATAAAATTCCTTCAAGTATATATCCCCCTTTACTCCTTCCTTTGCTTCTTCCCTAAACCCAAGGAGATTGAAATATTTTAGGAATAATTACAATATTGAAGATTATTGTTGTTGTTGTTGTTAATCTTGTTATATATTGAAGAGGGAGGGACCACAAATACCTAGGAGGGCATTACAAAATATCTAGCCCTTTAAATGCATTATCTCATATAATCATAATAGTTCTGTGCAAAGTTATTTGGGTATTATTCCCATTTTGCTGATGAGATAAAGATTCAGAGAAGTTGAAAATTGCCCATGATCACAACAGCTAAGAAACATTAAAAACGTAAAGATCAAAGAGAGGCTTGATTGATGGGGAAGATTCATGGAGGAGATAAAGGCTTCTCAGGTCAAGAGACAGGTAGAGGCATTGTCATTGGTGTAAATAATGTTCATCTCTTTTTTTAAATTATTATAGCTTTTTATTTACAAAATATATGCATGGGTAATTTTTCAGCATTGACAATTGCAAAACCTTTTGTTCCAACTTCTCCCCTTAAAGTTCATCTCTTCATCTCAGACAGAAGAAAGGGAGAAGCTAAAATGATTAAGAAAGTTTTGAAGTATTGAATAGGAGTCTCTATGTGTTAGATTCTTACTAAGTGCTAATGAGATAATGAGATGATAAGTTCTTGCTAAGTGCTAAGTCAGTACTTGACAATTCTCTAGTTCTGGCCTTTACTGGGAGTTTTACTTCTGTGAACTCCTGGGGGAGGAGCTTAAATGCTTAGGAGGAGCAAGTTCATTGGTTGAAGTAATTTTTCCCAGAAGCCTTTGCGTTATCCCACACCCATTCTCTGGGAGGATAAAAGAGGGCCGCACTCAAGAGATAGAGAAGAGTCTCTACTCTAGGTCAAAGTTGGAGCCGCTCTCTGGAAGAGAGTGTCTTGTCTCGGCCAGACTTGAGGCGGCTCTCCAGAGGAAGAAGAAGTTACTACTCTGGACCAGAGTTGGCGGCACCTGTCTGGAGACAAGGGCTCTCTACAGGAAGAAGAATCTGTCCAAGAGATTTGAGTTGACATAGCAGATCTCCCAGAGAGCAATGGGCAGTCTATGGAGACAACAGCACAGTACATATTGGCGTCCATAACGTGGGGCAAGGACTTTTGCTTATCCTGACAAGGACTTATTCTGAGCCCTTCAGAAGAGCTAGACCAGACCATCACATCTATGTTTTCAGTAAACATGAAATGCAATAATGTAAGAAAAGAGAGAATAGAAGAGGCAGTTGAAATTTGAAGAAAGAAGAAAAGATTTAGAAGACTACACAATGATATTAGGATAAATGCAATAGATAAAAACAAAAGTTTTGTGGTGAAAGCATGAAATCTGGTTGAGATTATGTAACCTGAATTTATTACATCCTCAATTAGCATAAATACTTTCAACAATCCAGGCATGTCAATGGAAAAGACAGATAATGGGAGTGATTTAGGGATTAGATTTGTCCTTGAGAAAACACTGGCAAAACAAGGACCATTGGTTGCTGTACTTATCTATGAGGAGTTCTAAACTATAAAGACAGGAAAGTGAGGAAGGGGTATGAGTGATAGACTGGGAGATGAGAAAAAGATCATACACTGGTATCATCCTAGTTTGAGCTAAAGAGCGTAATCACAGTGGCCACCCTTTCATTTTACAGGTGAGAAAACCGAATGCTTCATAATATGATTTTCCCAGGTTAACAGATTTGGAGAACACTTGGCATTTGATGCAAACAATATAAATATGCTGTGGTAGCCAATCACCTGGCAATGTCCCACTACCTTAGTTAGATTGGCTTTCTGCTAATAGATGCACAATCCATGTCTAGACCCATTCTTGAAACTTCTCCAGCTTGAGTTCCCCAAAATAGCCTTTGAAAGCACATGCTGACCTTGCCACCATGTTGAAGCATCAAAACAGAGCTTGAGTGGATAAAAGCTATATAGTAACACATAAATTTGGGGACAATACAAAGCTTTTTTTAAAAAATCATTTTTGTTGCTCAGTCATTAGATCATGTCTAACTCTTTCTGACTCCATGGACCAAAGCACAGTATGCCCACTGTCTGTGGGGTTTTCTTGGCAAAAACACCAGAGTAATTTGTCATTTAATTTTCCTACTCATTTTACAAACTGATCTTTACAAAACTAATTGACTTTCCTAGATTCACATAGCCAGTAAGTGTTTAAGGATAAATTTGAAATGAAGAAAATGATTCTAAGCCTGGCACTCTATGTACTGTGCCACCTAACTACCCAATAACTCTGGAAGTTTGGTGCTATTAATATCCCATTTTGTAAAGGGCTGAAACTCTTGAGTTGATGCACTGAGGTTGGACAACTGTGCACTTAAGGCTAATTGCTGATTGGACAATACTCTATTAGCATATGCTTGGAAAATGGCCCTTCCCACTATTGTGTGCTGGCTCAATAATTGGTGTATACAGAGAATTGTAGGAGGGACTAGGGGGTGGAGTAAGACTAGTCAGACTCACTTTTTGGTAATAGATGAAGAGGAGAGGTCGTGGACATCCTACATTCATCCAATTCACTTCTACCCCTAAAGACCAAGAATAAAGACTGAGGACTTTTGCTTATCCTGACTCTGGCTGATTCTACGGTATCCAGGATGCTAACTAAATCTTCACACCATTTTACAAATAAAGAAACCAAGGCAGGTGGTGATTAAGTGACTTAAACTCATAAAGTTAATAAGTAACTGAAGCAGGGTTTGAAATCTAGAATTCCTGACTCCAGGTCGATTGTTCTGTCTACTTTTATTGTAATTCAGTTCTTCAATCATATTCAAATCTTCATGAGCCCATGAACACAGCATACCAAGCTCTTCAAAATTAATAGTTTTCTTGGCAAACATACCAGAGTGGTTTGCCATTTCCTTCTCCAGTGGATCACCTTTTAGCAGAATTCTGCACTATGACCTGCCCATCTTGGGGGAACCAGTATAGAATAATTCATAGTTTATTGACCTATGTAAGTAAGTCCCTCTGCTAGATCAAAAACCAATCCAGGAAGGAGAAAAAAAATCACAAGACCTCAGAATTAAAAGGAACCTTTGAAGCATCTACTTTAAATGAAGCAAAACAAAAAATCTTACACCAGCCTCAGAACATCTATAGATGCTCCACAATCTCTCTAAGGTTTTTCCAGTACATTTTATCAAGATCTTTTCTGGGAAGCAGAATTGTCTATTATGGGGAAACAATATTTGTATATGTGCCACTTAGAGTAGTAGCTAAAAAGGGGAACAAGTAATTAATTTTCACAAACTAAAGGGAGACTTTAGGGGTCCCAGAAAGTAGCCAGAGTGATTGTGTCTAGAGTTTTGAAGTATCTGGATACTAACTCGGTGCTATGAATATTGCAGCTTGGAAGGCGAGATCTGGGAGTGAATGTTTGCAGTATGTATGAAATCAGATAGTGAATATAAGTGAGGATTTAATATTTCTTTAAAAAGTGACCTGAGACACAACTCAGAGACTAAAGGCTTGAGGCAGAGGAAATCTATCTAGGGGATTATATGAAAGCAAAATTGAGAACGAGTGAAAAATATGGTGGCCTTTGGGGCAATAAGACTTCTCCGAGAGTTCTGTTCCCCATTGGGGCATTTTGTTATGTATATAGATCAAGAGTTGGTGATTTCACATACATTGTATCTAGGTTATATTGTAACACATGTAAAATGTATGTGATTGCCTGTCGTCTAGGGGAGGGAGTAGGGGGAGAGAGGGGATAATTTGGAAAAATGAATACAAGGGATAATGTTATTAAAAAATTACTCATGCATATATACTGTCAAAAATTTATAATTATAAAAAAAGAAAAAGGATCAGTTTTCTTTTTTGCCTATATCTGTATTCCTATCCCTCAGTACAGTGCCTGGAACATTTTAAGTACTCAATAAATGCTTGCTGCCTGAATAACCAAAAAAAAAAAAAAAAAAAAAAAAGAGTTGGTGATTTGAGTACTCAGCCATCCCCTCCCTGAGCCTCATCTATAATATATACCAGTACAAATAAGCAGGTATTATAGCTGAGCAAATAGATGATGGATTATTAAACTTGCCTCTGGGTTTTAGTTTAGAAGGAGGGGAGCAGAGGACATTGGATTATTTAACTAAAAGGAATCATCTTATATATGTCTCGTAGCCTTTCCATTAAAATGAGCCCACACACAAAACAAACTCCATCAACCAAATTCCAGACCAAAATAGTATCTTTAATTTTGCTCTAAAAAGAAAAAAAAATTCTAAATGACTGACAAATTACACTATTTAGTAGGATGCTAAATTACCCCTATTTAGTTATACATTTATGTAATTTGTCCTTCTGGACACCAGTCTTCACTGTAAAATCTAATGGAAGTTTTCTTGCAACCCAGTAATTTGCCACTTTTTATTTTTATTTACTTTTTTTTATATATTTTTAAAGTTAAAAATGCTCCTCAGCTGTGCACTTATGACCAGTCCATCCACCCACCCAAACTTCAACCCAATACACTTTGTCAAAAAATATTTTATTTCCTTGAATTTTTCTTAATTACATATAAAAATAACATTTAAAATCTCTTTTTTTACTTTGTTTTAAAATTTTATAGTTAAAATTCTGAATTCTCTCCCTACATCCGGCCCCTAGATCTTCCTTGAAAAGATAATTTCAATTACACATGTGAAGTCGTGCAAAATATAATTCTGTTATTCTTGTTGCAAAAGAAAACACAGAGAAAATAAAATAATAAAGTTTAAAAAGTATGTTTCAACCTGCACTCAGAATTTATCAAATCGTGAAAGGTGGATAGCATTTTTCATCACAGATCCTTTGGAACTCTCTAGATCAAAGTAGCTAAGTCTTTCACAGTTGATCCTTCTATAATTCTGCCATTATAGTGCATTATATTCTCCTGGCTCTATCCACTTCATCTTACATGAATTCATATAGATCTTCCCAATTTTTTTTTCTGAAAAAATATCACGCATTATTTCTTAAAGCAAAATAGTATTCTATCATATCCATATATCACAACTTGTTCAATAATGGACACCTACTCAATTCTCATTTTTTGCCACCACAAAATAGAGCTGCTACAAATAGTATTTAGCTTAGTTCTATATTCAGTATACATTTTTAAAATGAGGCCTTTGCTAGAGAAACTTGTAAATATTTTTATATTACTTCATTATGCATAATATTATCTGATTATCTCTTTCCTGATTATCTTTTTCAATTAGGTCTATTTTTGTTTTTGCTTTGTCTGAGATCATGATTGTTATCCCTGACTTATTTTTTTTTTTAATTTCAGCTGAAGCATGATAGATTCTTCTCCAGCCCTTTGTTTTAACTGCACATGCTTTCTGTGTCCTTTGTGTGTCTTGTACACTGTTGTGTACAAGATTGTGTACAAGATTGTTGCTAGATTGTTTTCTAATCCACTCTTCTATCTGCTTCTGTTTTATGAATTAATTATTTATGAATTAATTTATGAATTCCATTAATTAATTTATTATTATAAAACTAAATTAATATATAATAAATTAAATTAATATATATTTATATTTTAATGAAATTAATATATAATAAATTAAATACATCATATAAATATTTATTTATTAATTAATTTATGAATTCCATTCACATTTTCAGTTATAATTATTTGTTAGGTTACTTGTTATTTGTTAGTACTTAGTAAGAACCTAATAATTATTAACTGTTCATTTCCCTCCATTTCCCTTTCTTCTATTTATCTTTCCCTCCATCTCTTTTTAACTTACTTCTGTCTCAGTCTGTTTTGCTTTTCACCACTACCTTTATTATCCTTCCTTCTCTTTCATCATCTCTTACCTCATTCCCATTGTTACATTTTTATACACAATTAAGTGTGTAAATATATTCTTCTCTTTTTGAACCAGTTCCAATGTGATGTTCAATCATTGCTTGCCAGCTTCCCCCCATCCAGTCAATTTCCCCTCCCTTGTAAAAACTTTTCCTTGCATGTTTATTTTATGTTAGAAAATTTCCCTCAATCTACTTCTTTCTTCTCCCTTCTCCTAATACATCCTTCATTCTCGTGCCTTTATTTGGGGGAAAGGGAGATCATTCCAACAGAATTAACTCATACTCATGCTCTTTGTCTAGATAAACTTTTTGAACTGCCCTAATAATGAGAAAGTTCTTAGGAAATATGTGTATCATCTCTCCATATAGAAATTAACAGTTTAACTTTGTCGAGTATTTCGTGATTATTCTTTCATGCTTATTTTTTAAAGTTTGTCTTGAATCTTCCATATGAACATCAAATTTACCATTCAGCTCTGGTCTTTTTGTCAGGAATGTTTGAAAGTCCTCTATTTAATTAAATATCAATTTTTTCCCTTAAAGCCTTATACTCAGAATTGCCAATTAACTAATTCTCAGTTGTAATTCTAGCTACTTTGCCTTCCGTTATATTGTATTCCAACCCCTTCTCTTCTTTAATGTGGAAGCCACTGAATCTTGTATGATCCTTATTGTGGTTCGACAAAATTCAAATTATTTCTTTCTGAAGTCTTGAAACATTTTCTCTTTGACCTGGGAGCTCTTGAATTTGGCTATAATATTCCTGATTGTCTTCAGAAAGATAATACAAAATGAAAATTATCAATGAATTCTTTCAATTGTCATTTTGCCATCTGGATCTAAGCAATCATGGCAATTTTCCTTGATAATTTCTTGAAATAAAACGTCAAAGCTCTTTTTCTTTTTTCTTTTTCTTTTTTTTTGTTTTTTGCTTTTTGCTGAGACAATTGGGGTTAAGTGACACCCAGAATCACACAGCTAGGACATGTGTTAGGTTCTTACTAAATGCTAATGAGATAATGAGATATTAGGTTCTTACTAAGCGCTAAGTCGGTACTTAACAATTCTCTAGTTCTGGCCTTTAAGGGCAGTTTTACCCCTTTGAACTTCTGGGGAGGAGCTTGCATGTTTAAGAGGAAAAAGTTCATTGGTTGAGGTATTTTTTCCCAGAAGCCCCTGAGTTATTCCACACCCATTCTCTGGGAGCATAAAAGAAGCAACATTTTTTTTTAATTTTTATTTTATTTTATAATTATAACATTTTTGACAGTACATATGCATGGGTGATTTTTTTTACAACATTATCCCTTGCACTTACTTCTATTCAGATTTTTTCCCTTCCTCCCCCAACCCCCTCCCCCAGATGGCAAGCAGTCTTATATATGTTAAATATATTACAGTATATTCTAGATACAATATATGTGTGTAGAACCGAATTTTTTGTTGCACAGGAAGAATTGGATTCAGAAGGTAAAAATAACAGTTTACATTCATTTCCCAGTGTTCCTTTTCTGGATGTAGCTGGTTCTGTCCATCATTAATCAATTGGAATTGGATTAGCTCTTCTCTATGTTGAAGAAATCCACTTCCCTCAGCATACATCCTCGTACAGTATCATTGTTGAAGTGTATAATGATCTTCTGGTTCTGCTCGTTTCACTCAGCATCAGTTGATGTAATTGAATGGATGTCCATCAATGGAATGGATGTCCATCAATTGGAGAATGGTTGGGTAAATTATGGTATATGAATGTTATGGAATATTATTGTTCTGTAAGAAATGACCAGCAGGAGGAATACAGAGAGGTTGGAGAGACTTTCATCAACTGATGCTGAGTGAAAAGAAACAACATTGAGCAAGGGAGACAGATCTCTACTCTAGGTCAGAGTTGGCGGCTCACTATAGGAAGAAGAATCTGGCTGAGAGATTGAGTTGAGACAGCAGATCTCCTCCCAGAGAGCGACCAGCAGTTTCTGGAGACAACAGAACATTACAATTGGCATCCACAATGTGGGGCAAGGACTTTTGCTTATCCTGACAAGGACTTATTCTGAGCCCTTCAAAGGAGCTAGCCCAGGCCTTCAAATTTAAGGACTTATTCTGAGCCCTTCAGAGAAGCAAAAATGGACCTTCGCAGACATGTTAAGTATCTAAGACATATTTGAACCCAGGTCCTCCTGACTTCATGGCTGGTGCTCTATCCACTGTGCTACCTACCTGCCCCACGGCTTTTTCTTGATCAAGACTTTCAAGTAATTCTTAAATTATCTTTCACCAATTTATTTTCCATATCAATTGTTTTCCAATGAGATATTTAACTTTTCTTCTACTTTTATTCATTCTTTTGGCTTTGATTTTTCTTGATGTCTCACAGAGTCATTAGGTTTCACTTCAATTATATTGTAATCAATATAATTTTTTAAGAAATTATTTCCTCCAGTTAGATTTTGTACCACTTTGTTGTTGTTGTTTTTTTTTTTTTTTTTAATTTGGCTAATTCTGATTTTTAAAGAGTTATTTTTCTGTAGGGAAATTTTATTTCCCATTTACCATTTTCCCTATATTACATTTTAAAAAGTTCTTTTCTTAAAAATGCAAATGAAGGTGGCCTAATTGTACCAGATCTAAAACTATATTATAAAGCAGTGGTCATCAAAACTATTTGGCATCAGCTAAGCAATATAGTAGTTAACCAGTGGAACAAATTAGATCCACAACACACAATAGTACATGATTATAGTAATCTAGTGTTTGATAAAGCCAAAGACCCCAGTTTATGGGACAAGAACTCACTATATGACAAAAATTTATAGGAAAATTGGAAATTAATATGTCAGAAACTAGGCATTGACCCACACCTAATACCCTATACCAATATAAGGTCAAAATAGGTTCATGGTTTAGACATAAAGAGTGATTATAAGCAAATGAGAAGAACAAAGGCTAGTTTACCTCTCAGATCTGAGGAGAAGGAAGGAATCTGTGGTCAAAGAACTGGAATACACATATGCAAAACGGATAATTTTGATTATATTAAGTTTTAAAATTTTGTGCAAACAAAAACAATGCAGACAAGGTTAGAAGGGAAAAAATAAACAGGGAAAATTTTTCATATGCAAGGGTTCCAATAAAGACGTCATTTCTAAAACAAATAGAATTTATAAGAATTATAAGAATTCAAGCTATTTTCAAATTCATAAATGGTCAAAGCATAAAAATTTTCAAATGAAGAAATTGAAACTGTTTCTAGTCATATGAAAAGGTGTTCTAAATCATTATTGATCAAAGAAATGCAAATTAAGACAACTTTGAAGTATTACAACACACCTCTCAGATTGGCTAAGATGACAGGAAAAGATAATGGCGAATGTTGGAGGGGATGTGGGAAAACTGGGACACTACTACAATGTTGGTAGAGTTGTGAACATTCTGGAGAGCAATTTGAAACTAGCTCAAAGGGCTATCAGACTGTGTATACCCTTTGATCCAGCAGTGTCTCTACTGGGCCTGTATCTAAAAGAGATCTTAAAGGAGGGAAAGGGACCCACATGTGCAAAAATGTGGCAAGGAACTGGAAACTAAGTGGATATACAACAGTTGGAGAATGGCTGAATAAGTTATGGTATATGAATAAGTTATAGAGAGACTTACATGAACTGATGCTGAGAAATAAACAGAACCAGGAGATCATTGTACACAGCAACAGCAAGATTGTATGATGATCAATTGTGATGGACATGGCTCTCTTCAACAATGAAATGATTCAGGCCAGTTCCAATGGTTTTTTTTTTTTGTTGTTGTTTGTTTGTTTGTTTTTGTTTTTTGTTTTGTTGTTTTGTTTTTGTTTTTTTGTGAGCCGTCTACATCCAAAGAGAGGGTTATGAGTACTGAGTGTGGATCATAAGGTAGTATTTTCATTTTGTTGTTGTTTGCTTGTATTTTGTTTTCTTTCTCATTTTTTTCTTTTTTGATCTGATTTTTCTTGTGCAGCAAAATAATTGTGGAAATATGTATAGAAGAATTACAATTTGACATGGATTACTTGATATCTGGAGGAGGAAGGGAGGGAAAATTGGAATACAAGGTTTTGCAAAGGTGAATGTTAAAATTACCTATTATATATCCATATGTTTTGAAAATAAAAAGCTTTAATAAAAAAGTTATTTTCTTCAGTGATTCTTTTTTTACCATTAAGGTAATTCTATTTTATAAGGTCTTATTTTTTCACTATATTTGTGCTTCTTATCAAACTGTTAATTTTCTTTTCATAATTTTCTTGCATTATTCTGGTTTCTCTTCTCAATTCATCTTTTGCCACTCATCTTTTCCTTTAACATTTCCAGAAATTCTTGTTAGTCTTGAGTCCAATTAGCATTTTTCATGGGGCTTTTTTGGAGCTGTTTTTACAATATTGTCATCTGAGTTTATGTCTCAATCTTCCCTGCCACAATAGTAACATTTTATGATCAAATTCTTTTTTTAATATTATTTTTTCATTTTCCCAATCTATTTGAACTTTATGTTAAAGTTAGGCTTGTTCACCTGGATGGAGATGGAATGGCACAGTCCCAAACTTCAAGCTTTTTCACCCTGTTCTTTTCATAGTTAGTTCTAGGAATATCTCAGTTTTTAGTACTTTTAAAGTGGAGTGATCCTGGGAGAAATGTATTCACCAGTCTTTTGGTCTACACTCTGGCCTTTACTCAGAAGCAACCATCAGGTTACCAATCACCAGCATTCCCCTCTGCCATGGGACTCTCTTAACTCTATTTTTATGTATTCTCCTCCCTCATAAGAATGTAAGCTGCTTGGGAACAGGAAATATATATATATATATATATATATATATATATATATATATATATATATATATATATATATATATATATACACATTATATATATGTATATATATACATTATATATATGTATATATATATATATATATATATATATATATATATATATATATATATATATATATATATATTGTGCCTACATTTGTATCTCTAGAATTTAGTACTTAGCACATAGGGAGTTCTTCATAAATATTTGTTACCTATACTATTGGTTGCTGTTTTTGTCTTTTTATTGGTTTGCGTTAAGGGGAAAGTTGTCTAGGTATTAGATTCCATTAGAGCAGAAACTTTCCCCTCACCCATTGATTTCTAACTTACAGCTAAAGAAATTTTCCAGGATGACTACATAGTTAAGCAGTTTTTCTTCATTCTCACAGCTATTATAATTCAGAGGCAAAACCTGAGCTGTGGTCAGCTTGTTTCCAAGACCAGTCCTCTCTACACAAAGCCATGCTTTTTTTTCCCACCAAGTCTAAGGACTTCTGATACTTAATTTGCAAGTTGTACTTTTGAATCTTTCCTCAATTTTTTAATCTGTCAGTGTGATTACTGGTTGGGGATATAGATTTAATATGACCACTAGAAATAGATGGCTACAGTTTTCCATTTTTAGCCTGGATTTTCAGTTTCTGTCTTGACATTAGTATGTTATTGCATATTTCTAAGAAGGAATCATTTTTAATTTTTCTAGCCTGTGGGCATAGGACATTTGTTCTTCCCCCTATATTGCTGACATTTTTATATCTATAAACAAAACATTGGATTCTTATTTATATTAAGTTCATTATAAAATAGACATGGATAAGCTTTGTAAATTAAATAAAGAAGAAATAAAAATATGAATTTAAATATACACAAAGATATATATATATATATATATATAAACAGAAACAGACTGAAAGAGATAGAGATGGAGAAACAGCAACCAAGATAAAGAGTAAATGAAAGAAAAACCAAGAGAGAGACAGAGACAAAGTCAAAGTCAGAAAGAAAGTTGAGTGAAAAACAGAGAGAGATAGAGAGAGACAGAGAAAAATACAGAGTCAGAAACAAAGAAAGAGACAGAGACAAAGAGAAGGAGGGAAGGAGACTGAGACAGAAAGGGAGGAGGGAGACAGGGAGGGAAGTGAGAGAGCAATAGGGACAGAGAGACAAAGAAAGACAGAGACAGAGAAACACAGAGAGAGAGACAGAAAGAGAGATAGAGTGACAGAGAAAGAGAAACAGAGAGACAGACACAGACATAAGAGACAGAGACACAAAGAGATAGACAAAAAGACAGAGAGAGGGGGGATGGAGAAGAAAGGAAGGAAGGAAGGAGAAAGGGAAAAGGAGGGAGAAAGGGAGGGACAGAGAGACAGATAGAGAGAAAGAGAGAGGAAAATAAAACAGAGAGGCAAACAGAGAGAGGGAGAGAGAGCATTCGTTAACATCTACAATTATGTTGTATCTATGTCTTCTACATTTAAAATTAACCAGATGTGCTCTTGAAGAATTAATTCCACAAGTATGAAGGACACTTCTGGATTCGTGAGATATCATTGCTTCAGCCATGGAACCTTATTCAAATTTGCAAGTGCTTATATAGCAATCAATCCCTCCTCTCTTCTCTTGGGGGAATAAGAGAAGTATATCTGGCTAAATAGCCTTTTTTGTTTTTATAAGAAATTGTGGTTGTATTTGAGGGATCCCAAGGACAAATACTATCAGATGTTCAGCGAGGAGTTTTCCAGAACTATTAAAATATGCCCAGCATCATATTGAATAGACCCCCATGAGGATTTAGGATATTGGGGATTCAAGTACTGAACCCATTTTGAATAAAATTAATTTATTATTTTTCTCCCTTAATTTTCCTATCTACATTAACATTTGATTTTAAATTTATAAGGCATGTGTGAAAATAATACACACCAAATAATAATAATGATCATCTTAAGAAAACAAACAGCATTTTATATCTTCTCCGATAATCTAAAGATTGATCAGAACACAGTAAGTGCTTAAAATTTTTCTGATGTAGGAATGAATGCATTTTTGAAGGAACGTCTGAAGGAGTGAGTTGCTCAGTTGAAAAAAGTGCAAGATAGGTTTCAAGTTAAGCAGCAGAGTAGAATGGAAAGCGGAGCAGCAAGTGTATGCCATGGATGGAGGCTCTGCCCCACTGTACTGGAATTTGGCTTATGTTCATTCATCAGGCAGAAGCAGCTGTATTTAGCAGCTGGCAAGAATAATCAGTAGAAATAAATAGCTTCCTAATGGTGTTTCCTCCCTTTTACCATTGCCATAGCCAAGGTGGACAGCTACTTGGCTAATCTTACCTGGTCTTCCCCACAAGGACTTCCCCAGTGGCAGCTTCATTGTGTCAAGTTACCTTATGTCCTGTGTTCTAAGGTCTCTGCCTTCAGGCAGAGAAATGTGGCTACTTAACAAAGGAGCATTTTGAAGCTGTTTCTGTTTATGGCTTTCTTAGAAAGACAGTGAGTATTGAGGATCAAAAGGCATTGTTCCTAATGTTAATTGCCCTGTAGTCAATGCCTTTAAACTTTACAAAACACTACTGAAAATGGAGTAGGTGCTTTATAAATACTTCTTCATTGATCAATTATTTAATTAGAATTTTATAATCACCCTGTAAGAATGATACCAAAGGTGATTTTTCCCTATTTTACAAATCAGGAAAGTAAGGGCTTAAAGAGTTGCTTAGTTAGTTTCACCCAACTAATAGTACTTACTGATGATATTATCACTGGGCAGCTAAGTGGAGCAGTGGATAGAGCATTGGGTCTAGGGTTAGGAATTCCCTTCTTGGTGAGTTCAAATAGACCTCCGAGACTTGCTAGCTGTATAACCTTGAGCTAGTCACCTAACCCTTCTTGTCTCAGTTTCCTCATCAGCAAAAAAGAGCTAGAAAATGAAATGGCACACTGTTTTGAGTATGTTTGCCAAGAAAACTCCCAATGGAATCATGATTGAAATGTCTGAACAACAAACATTAGGCAGGATTCAAACCTAGGCTTTACTGTATCTGTTTAGCAGTCTATCTGAAATGTGTGTCTCCTTCCATCCAATCCCAACACTGTACTTAGTCCCATCATAATCTATTAGTGCTGACTTTTCTTCTCTGGGTCTCAATAGTCTTATCATTAAAATGAATGAGTTTCAAAAAGAGAGACTCTTGTTACTTCAATATTCTATTAGGACTTTTTATAAACATTACCAATGGATATATAATTTTGTTCAATTTTTTTCAATAACAATATCAAGAAAACACAGCTAGTAATACACCATATATATGTTAGGATTCCTGCCTGCTTCTGATCATCAGCAAACAAGCACTTACTAAGTGCCTATTATGGACAGAAACTTTGATAAGGGTTGGAGATACAATGACAAAAACAACATAAGCCTTGCCCTCAAGAAGTTTACATTATAATAAGGGAGACAAAAGTAGATATGGGGGAAGCATATACAACAAATAAAAGACAATATTTCTGAAGTGGACTTTACCAGGATGCTTCTTGAGGTCTTAGGCAACTTCATGGCTCAATTCTTAAAGCAACTTCCAAAAGGGAAGCTGTTAGGTTCTTACTAAGTGCTTCTGGAGACAACAGCACATTACAGGAAGCCTTCCATGATCCCCCAGGCAGCAATGTGTCCCTTCTGCAGACTCCACACAATTAATAAGATATGCTCTTATACCCACAAATTATTATATTATATTGAGTTGTATCAAAGGCTAAATATATGCTTGCCACACATGCAAAAAAAAAATAAAATATGGAGAATTCACACAATGCTCACAAGGTGGTCAGAAAAAGTTATCCAAGGACAATCTCAAGGTCTCTAGTAAGAACTTTAGAATTAATTCTATGGCATGGAAAGCAGGAGCACCTAGCATGGAATGCCCTGATCAGAGGGGTGGTGCTCTATAAGCAAAGCAAAATTGAATAAACTCAGAAGAATCAAGGGTGTGCAAAGTTAGCAAATCTACCACAAATGTGGTTAACTGTGGCATAGCCTTCCAAGCTTATATTGATCTGCTCAGATACATTTGACATAGTGACTTGACGCTAACAGTGATTTCATTTTGGTCCTCTTTGTCAAGAATAAGGGACAACAACTAATCCATTTCCCCCCTCCTTTTCTTTTTACTGTTCTCTACATGCCTTGTCTCCTGCGTCCCCTGGTCAATGCCTCTGAGACTGAATGTATCTAGTTAGGGCTCTCTTGGCAGGAAAACTGGGCCAAAAATAGAAAGCATGCTTTGTAAGGCTAACGGATTCTATATATACACCCAACTTGATATCCAACATGGTAGAATGGGATTCTATGATGTATGGAAAATCCCTATCTTTTGCAAAGACCTCGTTAGCACTCTGGATACCTTAGAATCAGCTGGAGTCAGGATAAACAAAAGTCTTTATTCTTGGTCTTTAGCAATAGAAGTGAAGGGGATAGACAAGCAGGCTCTCTGCCACCTCACCTCTTTGTCTCCTGCCTAGAGTGAGTCTGGCGAGTCTCCCTCCACCTCCTCGTCCCTCCCACAATTCTCTGTATACACCAAACGATTGGGCCAGCACAGGATAGTGGGAAGGGCCATTTTCCAATCAGTAATTAGCCTCAAGTGCTCTAGTGTCTTACCTCAGTGCATTGACTCAAGAGTTCAGCCCTTTAAAATCTTCCTTTAAGAAGAAGAGCCAGGGTCAGCTAGGTGGCGCAGTGGATAGAGCATGGACCCTGAAGTCAGGAGGACCTGAGTTCAAATCGGCCTCAGATACTTTATACTTCTTAGCTGTGTGACTCTGGGCAAGTCACTTAACCCCAATTGTCCTCAACAACAACAAAAAGAAAAGAAAAGAAACAGAGCCAGAAGCTCTAAAGAATCATTTGCTTGTGAGAGCAGGGAGTCTACTTTGTTTTTACCATCATTATTATAAAAAAGGTATAAGTAATGATACCTATTAATAATAATAGCTAGCATTTATATAGCTCTTTAAGGGTTGCAAAGCACTTTGGATCCTATACTAGGATCTACATAACAACCCTGGGAGATAAAAGCTATAATTTTCCCTGTACTTCACATAAGGAAACTGAGGTTCAGAAACAAAAAGTGATTGTAAAAGGGCTCTCTGTTGGTTAGTGTGTGAGGCAGGAGTTGAACTCAGATCTTCCTAAGTCTAAAACTCTAGCAACTACTATTCATTCTATCAGGAGATCATTGATTTAGACCCAGAAAGAATCTCAGAAGTTATCTAATTCAGTGTTCTTATTTTACAGAAAAGATAAAAGACTCAGAACTGAGAGAGCTAAATGGCCCATCCAAGATCACACAGTCTAGCCTTAATGGTCTACTTCTAAAAGCCACAGCTCCTTTTGCTGAACCACACCACTTCCCAGACATCTCCAAAAAGACAGACTCACTCTTTTACTTGTTTTATGTCTCTCCCCTTTGTTCTGTATTTAATGGTAGGAAAAAAAGTTCTGCTTCATAAAACTGAAATAGCAACAGCCCAAAAGCAGACACAGACCCCGCCTGGCTCCATCAGCCAGCAGACAGTGCCAAATACTTGTCATCGAGCCACCAAGTAGAACATGGGAAGAGATTGGTACTCTAGCAGCTGCTGCTCAGAGTTGTGACTGGGGTCATTAACCACCTCTGGCAAGAGGGGCTATTAAGGACAGGTCTGGGGAGGCCAATGGAAACCAAGATGCCTCCTTGGACATAGATTTCATGCTAAAGATTCTGGGAAGAAGGGGGGATGTTTTCAAACCATATTCCCCAAACTGAAAGAGGGAATCTTGGGGGAGAAGGGGAGCAGATCTCAAAATATACACAAATTTGGAATAACACTGTAACTTAGTCTCTACTCAATCACCTCCAATCCTTCCCCTAAAATCTACCACACCATTCCCAGGTCCCCAAAGTCCAATTCTTCTAAGACAAAACACAATCTCTTGTGTTTCAGATTTTGAGTCTTTCATAAAAATGGATCCTATTTTTCTTTCAAGGTCAATAATACATTATCCTGTTTTTGTTCTAGAAAAATAGTTTAATCTGTTGCTACTTATAGAGCCAGGAATGTACTCCCCACCCAACTTCCTTCTTAGAATTCTGGGCTCCCTTCAAAGATCATTTAAAATCCTTCTATTTTGGGGGCTTTTCCTGATCATCCCTGGTACCAGTGTCCCCATATTTACTTTGTATTTCTTTGAATCTATATTTGTTCATTTGTTTAGGTACATGTCCTTCCCATAGCAGTAAAATCCTTAAGAGTAGAGGCTATTTTGTTTTTGCCTCTGTAGCCATGGTTCCTATTATAGTACCTGGCACATGATAGCTATGTAATAAATATGTGCTTGATTGATTGTTTAACCAGGTGATTGGCCAACGAGCATTCAGCACTTTAACCATAGACTATATACTCTTCCGGCAATCCACATGAAAGGTTGGTTCCAGAAGGTGAAAGAGAGATCATTTCCCTCCATGCTTTTCAGCTTACATAAATATCCTCTAACAATTTTTGTCACCTTACTGTGTACTGACTGACAAAAAAAAATCTTTTCATTGATGGTTAAATTAAAGTTGATTGTGTACATAAGAAAGCTAAAATAATGAAGTTGTTGGTGGCACATGAAGCAAGAACTACCAAGCTTCTAGATTAGGGAATAGCAGTCAGGAGAGAAATATCATCAATATCAGTAGTCAATGACCTGTTGCTAACCACTTATAACTCCATATGATTTCCATGTGGCTATAAAAACATGATGTGCTCTATGTCATATTTTTCCTAATCTTAAATAAATGAGCACAAGAGATGGAACATATCAATCAAGTGATAGCTCTACAGACCTTGAAAGGACTATCAAAGTCCCTTTAGTAGCCAGAGCTAGCAGTATCAGTGGCTAAGTCTTAGGGATCATTAAGCCATAGAGTGACTTCTTTTACTTATTCTAGTATTGACTTAATTGACCCACTATGATATTCTGCAAGTAAAAGAACCATTCATCCACTGATTGTGAAATGAACTTTGTGGGAAATCCTTAGAGAAAAGGTCTTTCTGGAGTCAAAAAGTATGAAAGATGGAGAAAGAGTAGATATTTTATAGCAATAACTAAGTTTGAACCTACTCTTCCCAGGGCATGAGGTGGAGAAAAAAGGGCATTTAGGGTATTAAATTTTGGTTCTTGCTATTATATCTTCTAAGTAAATATTTCTTGAAAAAAAAATCTGATGTTAAATAATTAGATGATATTTAGGAAATGTTAACTTGAACATTAATATTGGGAAAATAACACCAGATGGGGGCTCAAAAGTGATAGTATTAGGAAAAAGTCTGCCACCAACCCTTCAGGCTTATCCCTAAAATTATGACCTGGAGCATAATAGTTTTCTGAAGAACTTCCCTCCTTGACAGAGATTGGTTTATGTATAATCCCAAAATGAAATCCATAAAGAAATGTTCCCAGTGTACCAGAATAGAATAACAGCATTTTTTCCCCTTGTGAATGAAAAAAAAGGAATAAAATAAGGTGTCCAAGGATTGGAGAATAGCAGAAAAGAATTTAAAAAATAAACAAAATGGATTATCATACCATAAAGTATAACAATTATGAGAAATCTAAGCAAAACAGGAAGATTCATATGAACTGATGCAGAAGGGAATAAAAGAACCAAGAAAAATAATGTTCAAAGTGCACACAATAGTGTAAATGAAAGCAATGCAAAACAAGTCAACTAAGTTCAGATTAGATGCAGTGCTTAATCATACATGCTCCAAGAGCACCAAAATAGTCTTCAAAAATGAAGCGATGGAAGGAACCTCAGAGGTCATCAAATCAGAACACCTTTTTTAGATGTTGCTTTTTAATTGTGTACTAATCAAATGTCATCAAACAAGAACATTGATTTTCAAAAGACACCAAAAAGGAAGATAGGGATGAAACTTTGATCCATCATGCACATTTTTATTCACTGATTTATTTGGTTAAAAAGTATATAAATTTAATTTGTGAATGTCAACATTTTCCATTTATTCATGTTCCTTTGTGGATTTTATTTTTCCAACCTCTATGAATCTTTAAGTAGTTCATTTCTTAGGGACCTCAAAATCATCTTTGTTCATCCTGGAATTTCCTCAATGCCTGGAGTCTCCTTTTCCTAGAACATCCTATGACTGACAACTCATGACCCTTGTTATGTACTCACCCTCCAAAAAGACCATTCTTCCTTGTCCAATTGGTGATTTGCTCCTGAAGACCCTGTTTTGTGAAGGGCAGACGTGTATTCCTTCCCTCCAGTTCTGGTTCCTAACTTTCTTTGAACTTCAAAATCATCCCGCTGCCTTTGTTGCTTTCATCCCCACTCAACTCCAACTTCTCAGCTACTTTTTGTGTATTGTCTTCCCATGTAAGAATGTAAGCTCTTAAAGGGCTGGGATTATCTAGCTTTTTGTTCATATTTGTATTTATAGGCAGTGCCTGATACATCATCAATGATAAATATTTGCTTATTTATATGGCTCTTCCTTCTTTCCTTTCTTCCATTCCTCCTTCCTTCCCTTCTTTTCTTTTATTCTCTCATTTCCCTTTCTTTCTTCCCTTCCTCCCTTCTTCATTTCTTCTTCCCCTTCTTTCCTTTCTTCCTTCCTTCCTTCTTTCCTCCTTTTCTTTCTTACTATCTATAAAGGAAACTGAGCCAGAGACTCTTTGGCTTTCCCAAGTATACTTAACTAGCAAATAACAGATTAGATTCAAGCCTATATTCTCATTCCAAATCCACAGCTCTTTCCATTGTACTACACTATCTCTGAATATCATAGAATTTCTATCCAGGTAGGGGAAATAATGGCATCTTCTAACTTGGAAATTTTGTGATCTGTAATTTCAATTAATTGAACCAAAGCAAATTGATTGAACATGGAGTCCTAACTAGAACATGGGTCTTCCTAGATTTGCTCTGCTTTGCAAAGGTCTAAGCAGAGGGTCCCCTAACCTCATAACCCTAATGCACACATAAATAGTATACACCAGTGGAGGCCTATTGTCAGTACATCCCATTGGTGCTCTATTGTCATCGCACCTTAGTGGCCTCCAAATGATAGGGAAACATGGCGGACCTCTCAGTACAACTGTCCCTTTGGATTTAGCAGTCCCTGCTGCATCAGTACAACTGTCCCTTTGGATTTACCAGTCCCTCCTACATCAGTACAACTGTCCCTTTGGATTTACCATTCCTTGCTGCATCCTTCCTTACTCTTGGGCATCCTTGATTGTACTCTCTCTTCCTTTGAGCTTCTGCTGCAGTTTGACCTCATGTTCCTAATTATGGATAACAAATATGCTATTTCCAGGAAAGGGGATTAGATTTCATAAGAAAATGAAATGACCAGATAAAGTAACACAAAATTCTGCAAGCACTACTGTGTTCCTGGTGAATGTGATTTGCAAACAGGGCCACACTCTTATGATAAGAAAGATTGGGGGAGGAATTGAGAATCCAGAAAAGAAAAGGAAATGTCATGTGGCTTGGGAAATGACCTGGTTTGTTGCATTTCTGGTCTGCACTTGGATTTTTTTTTTCCTAAAAGGACTAAACTTAAAAAAGAAGCAAGAACAGCAATCTCTTACTTTTAAGAAACTGAAAATATGGAACAATCAAATTCTTCAATGACATGACCTTCTGAATGAGGTTGCAGATGGCTTCTCTCTGCAGATGTGAATATCCCTCATCTATTCATAGTAATTGTAAACATAATTATAATCTTCATTTTGCAAGGCATTTCACATTGCTATTTCTGGCTCCTGGAAGAAAGTTATAGACATAAGAAACATATATTTAAGATAGGCAGTAAAATGAATTCGATAAAGAGCCACATACGAAGGAGCATTGCCTCAGTTGCACATGAATACATTCCAGCTGGAACTTGCTTTTTCCTAATCAGAATCACAGAATCTTGGACTTTAGTCAGGAAGGCTCATCTTTGTGTGTTCAAATCTACCTTCAGACTAGGCAAGTCACTTAATCTTGTTTTCCTCATACATATAAGTTTTCTTATATGTAAAATGAGTTGGAGAAAGAAAAAAACTAGCCCAGAATTTTTGCCAAGAAAATACCAAATGCAGTTGCAAAGAGTTGAACGTGACTGAAAACAATGGAACAGAATGATGGGATGAGACCTTAGAGACCTGCTAGTCCAGTCTATACCTAGATACAAATTTCCTCTGCAATATTTCCTACAAGTGGCCATTCTAAATGCCTAAAAACCTTCACTGATGAGAGAGTCACCCATGTCAGAAGGCTTCTCCTTTGGGACAACTCTTCTAGTTAGGGCAATCTCCCCTTTTGTGAACCTTCAATCTGCCTCTGAAGTTTCCACCCATTTTTTCTCATTCTACCCTGTGGGGACAAGATGGAAAAACATTTTGTCCTACACAATAGACTTCATAATACTTAAAGACAGCTTTCATATCTCCTCAAGCCTTCTCTTTGTTAAGGTGAAAATCCTCAAGTTTGTCAATTGAACCTTCTATGAAATAATTTCCCAATTCTTCACCATCCTCACTACTCTTTTTTTGGTACTCTCCATTTGTTATTGTTTCTCTGAAGATGAGGTATCCAGATGGAAATATGTCCTCAGTATGGTCTGAGGAAAGCAGATTACAATAGGACTATCTCTTTCCTCCACCTGGTCACTATGCTTTTCTTAATAAAGCCTAAAGACACATTTTTTAATTGTTGTTCAGTCATTTCACTCAAATCAACTTTTTTTCTGACCCCATTTTGGGGTTTTCTTGGCAAAGATATTGAAGTGGTGAGTATTTCCTTCTTCAGGCCATTTTACAGATGAGGAAACTGAGACAAAAACAATTTGTCCGGTGTCACATAGGTATTAGGTGTCTGAGGCAAAGTTGAGTTTTCCTGACTTCATGGATGTTTCTCTTTCCACTGTGCCACTTAGCCACCTCTGCTTATTTTAGAGAATTGATTTTTTTGAAGTAAGGACTTAAATTTATCCCTATGATATTTAATTTCCTTATATCTGTCCCTCTTTTCTATTTTATAAAGATCTTAATTTGGAACTTGGGTCTATAATTTGGCATGAATATTCTTTCCTAATCTTGCATCATTTATAAATTAGAGAAGCAAGTCACTGAGGAAGGTATATAAATCATTGACATACTGATATCGATATCATGTGTAGATATTTCCCGTAATAGCAATATTAGAACCTGTCCATAACAGTATGTTCCATGTGACTCTTGGCTATATCACCACATTGGTTCTAAAAGGTAGACTACCACACGTGATGGGGTCTTTCTCAAAATCCCTTGATATTGCATCAATATTAATGATACAAGCAGATTGGCTCCTGATTATCCTTTGCTTTTACCTCGTGGCTATCCAATCTCTTCCAGACATACAATTCCCAAATAATGCCTTTGATCTCACTTCATCGTCATAATCTTTCATGGGAGGACTTTATGTACTACTTAATTTCACAATGTAACTATCTATCTATTATCCCAGAAACTAATTCCTTCAAGAATACAATTTACCATGACTTTAAATACTCAGGAATACAACCACAAGCCAAAATGTCCGAAGACCTCATCATTCCTCATCCATTTGTACTGCCCTTGACATTCACCGTGAAGAATATGGAACTCATACCTTCCTGATCTACACTTTACTTAGTATTACTCACCAGAAGGTCATCTGACAAAAGTACCTCTCTTATTATATTGTCCAAGGAATCTTGTATGATTTAAACATACTTATATTAAATAATCTTGAAAGGGATTTTTAAGAAACACTTTTGCCATTGAATGAATTTATTTTACAGTCAAAAATCTGAACAGTGCACTTTTAAATCAATTGTATGATTATACACATATGGCTAGTCTTAGAATATCATGAAAGCCTGAATGTTCTCTCTTCCATTCATCAAGAATTGTGTGGGTCATTTGGTTTCATGAAATTTTCACAGAGAAGGGAAAGTAAGCATATACGTATTTAATTATGAATGGTTTCTTGGTTGCCTTTCAAATATTTTTGTAGTAATAAGTCCAAATATTATATTTTCCAGTCCCTTGGCATTTTCCATTCCTTCAGATTGTTTAAAAATCACCCCTCCCCAAAATTCTTCAAACTGTTTCTTCCAGAATAGATATTTCTTCTTATTACTAATCCAGTCTACCTATTCTTGCAATGTAGAAGGTTGGAACTCTGAAAATCCTGACTCTGATTGATCCTGAGGCCCTTCAGAGAGCTAGCCCGGACATTTATTTCTTTGACTTCCATTTCTTCTTCATGCAGCACATTGTGATCTGATGCAATAAGTCCAAATTGACTAGAAATGGTGGTTAATAGAAAAAAAAATTTGTTAGAGAAATCTTTAGAGATCTCTGGTTTTCATCTGTTATTTGTTATCTTTCCTGTTTCATTCTTTAAATAATTTGGGATAATTATCTCAATTATATCTCTTGCCAAGATTTTCAGAAAATCTTCATAAAATTCAGTTCAGAAACTGATTTTATCCTCCACTTTCTCATTGTTTAAAAAAACAATAATTCTCGTAATCTTTCACCATTCTCCACAAGATTTTAGAATCATCAATCATATCCTGAATAAAATAATTTCATTTTTTTGCAAAGCAGCATTTCATGCAATTAAAAAAATTGGAAGTGATCAGACGTCCACAAAAATAGGGCAATGGCTAAATGGCATCATATTATAATTCCAGGATACAATAATGGACCCCGAATTTCTCATCTAAAAATAGAAAGGTTTCGACTAGATGGCCTCTGGGATTCTTTCCAGAATTAAATTTCTGATCTGTGAGCCATGATTGAATTAAGACTGAAAAGTATGAAGAATTCAAAGACATTATAAAGGGTTGTTTTTGGTGAAATAAAGCAAAACAAAAAAAAAATAAAATCAGAACATGATTCACATTACAAATGACTAAGAAGAAAAGTTCATAATTTAGAGAGTACAATTTTTGTATAAATTTGCTTGTAGTTGAAATTAAATACTAATTGTGTATTAAAGTTATTGAGGCTTATTTAAATGTGAATAAATTATTATTCAAATTTAGTTAAATGAATATTCAATGTTGAGTTCATAATACTTTGTAAAATTTAATTTGCAACCAAAATCTGAACTAATATTGACATTGGAAGCCCCATAACAGCTATAAATCAAGTGTTTGCTGTCTTCAGGTCGTTTTTAGATATTTTGGGTGTCATTATATAAAAGGATTTAAATCAACTAAATATTTTAAAGAAATAATGATAGTCTGTCTTTATCCATTCTATATTTTAGATATTTGTTATTTTATCCAAAGCTGGGGGCCACTAGGTGGTACAGTGGGTGAAGCAGTAGGCCTGAAATCAAGAACAATGTTCAAAGCCAGCGTCAGTTGTTATATAATCCTGGCTAAGATACAACTTCTTTTTTACTCAGTTTCCTCATCAACAAAGTAGGGATGATAACAGCATCTGACTCCCAGGTTTGTAAATAATAATAGTTGTAAAGCACTTACCATAGTACCTGATACTTAATATGCAGCACATAAATATTAATATTATTATTATAATTGAATGCCCTATCTTTTTCATTTTAAAACAAATAATCACTAAGAAAATTTAATTGGTTATATTAATATAAAATGTCATGTTAAAGATAAATAATTAATTTTAAGGCTTTATAACTAAATTATAAAATGGTATTTCTTTTGGAAGCCATATCTCTCCATCTGGCAAGTAAATCTCCACAAGATATACAATTGAAAGTCATTGGCCCCTGAATAATTATGAAATTGAAGAATACAAGAAGTGAGTAGCAGATACATTGCGATAATAGAGCAGTTCCTTTTGTACTTTATAAAGGGTGTACTTTCAGACATTGTACATTTTGTGCTTTTGAAGAGATATAAAATCTCTTTGCTCCCACATTGACTTATCTATAAGCATATCATAAGAATATAAGATTGGAAGTGACTCATTCCCAGCCTATAAATGCCAAGATGTGTTCTTATCCCAATGATTATTTGGAGAGCATGAAGAACTTCCAAATATAGGAAAGTCATCTGTTGGCAGGTTGAAAATAAGACACATTCTTCCTGAACTAACTCTTAATAACACTTTGACCAGAGTTTTGCAAGAGGGAAAGAGTGAATGGAAATTTTTTTGTCCTTTCCTCTTCCATGACAACGTCTAATGGAACAGAGTCTAGCTATTAGTCTAGTTGCAAGTTGAGTGAGTCAGAAAATCCTTGTGGGAGAAAGCTGCTGTGGCAGTCGAGAAGAGAGTTCATCTAAAAAGTTAAGTTGACCTGTGGAGAAAAATAGCACAGTGCAGGAGCTCAGCATAATGACCAGAGTAGCCCCAAAGAGTCATCATGTAGACTCCATGAGAACTAAGGGGGCTCTAAAGTACAAAATGGATAAATTACCTTGCTCTCATGTATTCTTAAATAAGGTATTTTTCTACTACTATAGTCTATGGATGTAGTCACTATTCTTAATGGCTATGTGAATTATTGTAGAATAGTGAGCTCCTTCACCTACCCCCCCTGCCAAGTTTGTGGAGGAATACTGTTCATGCTATGCCATTTTGCTTTGGATTGAGTTAATGGTGTCAGATTGCTGAGTATGAAAGGCAAATACACTAGTGGAAGCTAATGAACTGTGATTTTAAGAGTGCGTATGCAGAAAAGTATATTGAGCCTCGTATAGTCACACACACACCCTAAGGCCCCAACCTTTAAGTGTAAGTTGGAAGGGATAATATATGTACATATAAATTTAAAATTATATGCAAGATAAAAATAAAATATTTAGGGACATGGGAGAAATAAGGAAAGATTTTATATAGAGGTCTCCTGAGCTGAGGAAAGCTTTGAAGGAAAGCAAGGCTTCTAAAAAGAAGAGAAGAAAGGGTATCTCGGAGATCCTTTCCAATTCTTAATCAATTATAATAACAGCAATATTACACTCCTACCCCTTTCTCGGACATTATTAATATCTTAACATTATTAAGAGTACACAGGATACCATGTTTTTCCTACCTGTCTTCTGTATCCAAATTTGAGATCTTTTCTGCTTCTATTGTCTCTCATTTTCATACACATTAAGACCAATTGGCATTTTTTCTCATTAAAATTTCTATATTTGATCTGGGAAAACTGCGTACAAAATAGGTTATAGCACTCCCCATTTGATAAGGTTTTTTTTTGTTCAGGTGAACTTGGCAGAGAACTAGACTTCTGGCCTCCTGGGTCTGGTGCAAGATAGAGCTTTCTGAATTGATATTTAATTGGTTTCAATATATGAGGTCATTGATGTTCCATTTCATGAATTTAAATTACCTGGATTTTTCTTATGGTTATACCCTGTGGTACATTGTTCTTGAAGGACAAACACATATCTGTATATATACAAAGATATATATATATATATATATATATATATATATATATATATATATATATATGTATTATATATATATGTGTATTATGTATATACATATATATAATACAAAAATATATATGAATTTAATGAAAAATATATATAAATTTAAAATTATCATTGCCAAAAAAAGATTGTGAAAAATATTGCAAGAATCCATTTAATGTACTATAGACTGGGGAGAATAGTCATAGATTCTGCTTTTTTTTGTTTATGGAATCTTTTCAATGTACTAAGCAGCCAGATTCCAATGTTCTAAGACGAAAGAAATTGAAAATCTCCCAGTTTCTGCAGGTGGAGAAAACCATGATACTATACAGAGTAATGGAAAGAACTCTAAATTTAGGGAAGAAGGAAAAAAGAAAGAAAAGCAAAAACTGAGGGATGAAAGGGAAAAGGGAAGGGAAGGAGGAAGAAAAAGAGAAAAGGGTATTTAGTATTTACTATGTGTCAGGTGCCATGCAAAGACCTGGAGATATAAAATGAAAAATTCAGAAAGTTACTGTCCTTAGAGAGCTTATAGTCTTATAATAAAAATATATTGGGAGATTGTATCCAAGCCCCAGAATTCATGGGAATAATAAATAGAATCACACCAATTAACAATGCTTTGAAAGAATATTAATTTAGATCTATATTGTGAGAAAACTATTACATTTTTATTGCCATATAATTGGTATTCTCTATATCCCTACGTATTATACTCTATTCATTTAAAACCATTATTCAAAGGATTCATCGGTTTCACCAAACTCCAGAAGGGATCATGGCACAAAGAAATGTGTAGAGAGTCCCTGAGGAAGCCAATCTCTGCATTTCCTTCTATTTCTGAAGGACAAGACAAAGTTCGTTATTCCACTGTTCATTAAGACTGGACTACTGTTTGTTATAATCTTCAAAATATGAAGAAAGAAATACACATAATGGGACCATAATCCCATGTTGCAAACTCGGTATCCAAAAATTTGTTTTTGACAAGAGGAAACAGCCAGCTCCAAATGGAAAATGCAGCCCGTCATCCCTTATGGCAGAAAACAATATATTCTGTGGTCCAGAGGGGCAAGGTATCCAAATGAAGGAAACAGATATGGTGAAAAGCCTAAAAAATCCCTGGAAATCAGATAACAGGAGAAACTTAACTTACCTGCCAGGGGGAGTTTTCTGCCATTTTGAACATATGACGAAAGAGGGGGAACATGTCAAGGAGAAACATATTATGGCTGACAAAAAGTTGGTAATTTCATCCTCTTCAGCCAATGGGCAATAAGGGAGGGACCTTGCACTTGGGAACAGAGAATGAAAGGCTCATTTTCCCCAGGAACTCCTCCTTGGATAATTGTTTGCCTCTTGCAAGAACTGCGAGTAAACCAACTTATTTCATACACTCCTGAGTACCTTTTAATCTTTGTAGGAAATCTCTAACACAAACCACTTCAGTCTCTTAAATATTGAGGGATAGAACAGAATTAAAATAACTGAACAACAATAACAAACATGGAAAGTTAGCCTACTTCAGACAGAACATAGGAAGATTAGAAGGAAGTTTAGAAGTTAGTGATGTTAATCCTTTCATTGTATAAATTAGAATACTGAAGCACATAAAATCAGTCAACAAGCATTTTGTGGTTTTCAAGATTATTCATGTAGGAAATAACAAAAATAAAATTCAAAGCCAGTTCTACTGGCCCCAGATCCAATGCTTATTCACTGTACCAGAGATTCATAACTCTATGTGTGGGTGAGTGTGTGTGTGTGTTCACATCCACTTGGTTTGTGTGTATTTGTGTCTGATGGACCCCTTTTCCATTCATGAGAAGTTTATCAATCCACTTCTCAGAATAATATTTTATTTTATTTTTTTTTATTTTTATTTTATTTTATAATTATAACATTTTTTGACAGTACATATGCATGGGTAATTTTTTACAACATTATCCCTTGCACTTACTTCTATTCAGATTTTTTCCCTTCCTCCCCCAACCCCCTCCCCCAGATGGCAGGGCAGTCTTATATATGTTAAATATATTACAGTATATTCTAGATACAATATATGTGTGTAGAACTGAATTTTTTTCAGAATAATATTTTAAATGCAAATTAAATATATAGGATTACATGAGAAACCAATTATTTTAAAAATTATCCAAATTTATATTTTTAAATTCCATGTACCCCTCCATATTCTGCTTCCTATTCATAGCTAGAAAAGACACTATATCTGCCTCGTTAATTATGTTTTATTATGTTTATTTTTTTAAAAAAGGAAATATGATGTTTAAAAAAAAAACTATAAATGAATTACCTTGGCTGAAGCAGACTTATCTATAAGGTAGAAATTTTCTTGGTTGTTAATCCAGTTTTATGGTTGTAAGCAACATTCTAACCTAACACCAATTCAATAAAATCATCACTGGGAGGATAAATCACTTGGATGCTCATTTCTCTGGGAATAAAATTACCACACTGTTGGAATGAATGGATATACTTAAGCCTAGTCAAACAGGAAGAAAAGCAATGCACAGTGGATAGATGCATCCTCTGAAAGAGTCCATCATTTACGTGATGAATTATTTCCATTATTCTTGCTAATTGGCATTCTGCTTTCTCTAAGAATTCAAAATTTTGTAAATTAATCTGCAAAATAAACAGAAAGCATTGATTCAGGGAAGCGTCAGCAGTTAGTTTTCTGATGTGAACAAGTTTCAGATTGAATGGGCGGTGACAGAAGATCTTGCCGGATGCAAGCACATGCTGGAGCTGACCAGATAGGTCCAGTCCAGCGAAGCTTCCCTTCTGATACCAACTCCCCAACTTGGCAATTAAAGTCTTTGATGATCTGGCTCCAGCCTATACATCTAGGCCTTTGTTCCCCTTGGCACCCTAACAATGGGGTCAAATGGATATTCTTGATATTCTCCACTTTCTGAATTTATTGTACCATGTCTAGACCTTCACACAAGCTGGCAATGTCTTCATGCCTTCAATGCCTCTTAAAATACCTAGTTCCTTTCAAAGTTCAGCCAAAGCCTTTCCTGCTAGCATGCCCAATGTCAATTTGTATTCTTTATATTTACAAGGTATATGTTGCTTCCACAATTAAAGTACAAGTTCCTTGTAGACAGGGCTATTTTTATTTTTGCCTTTGTTCCCCGAAAGACTAGTTTAACCCAGAGAGAGCACTATGGATCACTGTTGTTGTTTGCTTGCATTTTATTTTCTCATTTTTTTTTCCTTTTTGAACTGATTTTCCTTGTACTGCATGGCAATTTTGGAAATAGGCATAGAAGAATTGCACATGTTTAACATATATTGGGTTACTTCCTGTCTAGATGAGGGGATGGGGAGAAGTGAGGGAAAAAAAAATTTAGAACACAAAATTTTGTAAGGGTGAATGTTGAAAATTATCCATGTATATATTTTGAAAATAAAAAATTTTAATTCAAAAAAAAAGACTTTACCTTAAAAAGGCTAAGATCTCCCTCTGAATTCACATCACTTACCTTGACCTGTTTGACACTGAATCCAAATAACGGAAGGAGCGAGGCTGATGACTTTGCACAGCTCTGTCTCACTTAAAGAAGATTCACTCACAAGTCAAGACATCCCACTCCTCTTGTTATTGGTCCTCTTCAAGAATGAAGAATGACCAGTGACTACTTTCTAGGGATTGGCTCGGGGTAAGTGTGACAGACATTTAACCAATTCTTGATGATTTTTTCACTGATCCCAACTCAAACCAGTTCTAAGCCACATTAACTCTCTCTCCATGTTTTTTTTTTCTTTTAAATCTGTGACCATGGCTAGGGAGTAGTCCAAGTGCACAGTACCAGGTCTATAGGAATATCTGTATACGATTAGAATTTTTCTACATATAGTCAGTCACTTATAAAGAAAAATAGGAAGAATTGCAGGGGCAAATGAGCATCTGTGTGGGAGGATACACATTGATTTATGCAGCCTACTTCTCTGGCTTTTATGTGAAATGTGGAAAAGTACTTAGGGGATGTTTAAAATTAAGTACTTAAGGCTTCAGAGTTTGCATTTAGACATAAATAATACTGTACATACATGATTATGTATTTGGCTGACAAGAGCGGATCTGGAAAGTATTTTATAAGGAGAGGGAAAAGCAAAGGAAGGGAGAGACAGAGAAAGATAGAGACAGAAATTGAGGGAGAGCAAAAAGTGAGGTGGCTTGTGGGAAATACAGAGAGATAGATACACAGATAGTAAAAAAAAGTGACCTAAACCTTCTCCCTATCTCAAAGCTGAATAACCTGAATATAAGAGAAGAAAATATTTTCTGCATCCTACATTACTTAATCATCAATTATACTTTTGTTCCCTTTATTCATTTCTGGATGCTAATATAATGAGCATATGTGTCTTCATCTTTGTAAGGAGCTCCTGATGGGAAAGTTGTGACCACCAAGAGGGGACACAACTCCTGTGATTTATGGCCTTAGAGAAGAGCCTGGGGTCACTGAGAGATTAAATACTTTGCAAAGGTTCACATAGCCAATGTGTGCTGGAGATGAGACATAAATCAGGTTGAGGTGACGCTAGCCATTATTGTAAAAAATTTCCTCTGCTGTTCTCCTTTATTGGGGTAAAGGAACAATTTTTAAATTTATATTGAGTATCCATTTGGAGATTGTGGTGGTGGGTGGTAAACGATGCTCCTTTAAAATTACGATCTGTGAAATTGCTTTCTCAGCAGTTCCTATAAAATAGGAATTTCTCCTGTTTTTCTTCCCACCCCATTTGAGCCCTCAGTTTTGATCACTGTATTCTTGTACTTTCTCCTTGTATACCCTTCACCCTTCTCCCAGCACCCAGACTACAGTTGGTAGAAAGTTCATAATAAAATGATAGACATAAAATATAGGCTCCCTAGATTAACAGAGGAGGAGATAAATTGCTTAAATAGTCCCATTTCAGAAAAAGAAATAGAACAAGCTATTAATCAACTCCCCAGGAAAAAATCCCCAGGGCCAGATGGATTCACATGTGAATTCTACCAAACATTTAAAGAACAATTAGCCCCAATGTTATATAAATTATTTGAAAAAATAGGGGATGAAGGAGTCCTACCAAATTCCTTTTATGATACAGACATGGTACTGATACCTAAACCTGGTAGATCGAAAACTGAGAAAGAAAATTATAGACCAATCTCCTTAATGAATATTGATGCTAAAATCTTAAATAAGATATTAGCAAAAAGACTTCAGAAAATCATCTCCAAGATAATACACTATGATCAAGTAGGATTTATTCCAGGAATGCAGGGCTGGTTTAATATTAGGAAAACTATTAATATAATTGACCATATTAATAATCAAATTAATAAGAACCATATGATCATCTCAATAGATGCAGAAAAAGCATTTGACAAAATCCAACATCCATTCCTACTAAAAACTCTTGAGAGTATAGGAATAAATGGATTATTCCTTAGAATAATCAGGAGTATATATTTAAGACCGTCAGTAAGCATAATATGCAATAGAAATAAACTGCAACCTTTCCCAGTAAGATCAGGAGTGAAACAAGGTTGCCCACTATCACCATTACTATTCAATATAGTACTAGAAACGCTAGCCTCGGCAATAAGAGCCGAGAAAGAGATTCAAGGAATTAGAGTAGGAAATGAGGAAATTAAACTATCACTTTTTGCAGATGACATGATGGTATACTTAGAGAACCCCAAAGACTCTGCTAAAAAGCTACTAGAAATAATTCAAAATTTCAGCAAAGTGGCAGGATACAAAATAAATCCACATAAATCCTCGGCATTTTCATATATCACTAACAAAATGCAACAGCAAGAGATACAAAGAGAAATTCCATTCCAAACAAATGTTGAGAGTATAAAATATTTGGGAATCCATCTACCAAAGAAAAGTCAGGAATTATATGAAAAAAATTACAAAACACTTGCCACAAAAATAAAATCAGATTTAAATAATTGGAAAGACATTCAGTGCTCTTGGATAGGCCGAGCGAATATAATAAAGATGACAATACTCCCCAAACTAATCTATTTATTTAGTGCTATACCAATCAGACTCCCAAGAAACTATTTTAATGACCTAGAAAAAATAACAACAAAATTCATATGGAAGAATAAAAGGTCAAGAATTGCAAGGGAACTAATGAAAAAAAAACTCAGAGGAAGGTGGTCTAAGTGTACCTGATCTAAAGCTATATTATATAGCAGCAGTCACCAAAACCATTTGGTATTGGCTAAGAAATAGACCGGTAGATCAGTGGAACAGATTAGATACAAAGGACAAAAAAGGGTACATCTATAGCAATCTAATCTTTGACAAACCCAAAGATTCCAACATTAGGGATAAAAATTCATTATTCGGAAAAAACTGTTGGGAAAACTGGAAATTAGTATGGCAGAAATTAGATATGGATCCACACTTAACACCATATACCAAGATAAGATCAAAATGGGTCCATGATTTAGGCATAAAGAGGGAGATAATAAATAGATTAGAGGAACAGAGGATAATCTACCTCTCAGACTTGTGGAGGAGGAAGGAATTTATGACCAGAGGAGAACTAGAGATCACTATTGATCACAAAATAGAAGATTTTGATTACATCAAACTAAAAAGTTTCTGTACAAATAATACTAATGCAAACAAGATTAGAAGGGAAGTAACAAATTGGGAAAATATTTTTAAAAACAAAGGTTCTGACAAAGGTCTCATTTCCAAAATATATAGAGAACTGACCATAATTTATAAGAAACCGAACCATTCTCCAATTGATAAATGGTCAAAGGATATGAACAGACAATTCTCAGAGGAAGAAATTGAAACTATATCCACTCACATGAAAGAGTGTTCCAAATCACTACTGATCAGAGAAATGCAAACTAAGACCACTCTGAGATACCACTACACACCTGTCAGATTGGCTAAGATGACAGGAACAAATAATGACAAATGTTGGAGGGGATGTGGGGAAATTGGGACACTAATACATTGCTGGTGGAGTTGTGAAAGAATCCAGCCATTCTGGAGAGCAATCTGGAATTATGCCCAAAAAGTTATCAAACTGTGCATACCCTTTGACCCAGCAGCGCTACTACTGGGATTATATCCCAAAGAAGTACTAAAGAGCGGAAAGAGACATATATGTGCCAAAATGTTTGTGGCAGCTCTTTTTGTTGTAGCTAGAAACTGGAAGATGAATGGATGTCCATCAGTTGGAGAATGGTTGGGTAAATTGTGGTATATGAAAGTTATGGAATATTATTGCTCGGTAAGAAATGACCAGCAGGAGGAATATAGAGAGGGTTGGAGAGACTTAAATCAACTGATGCTGAGTGAAATGAGCAGAACCAGAAGATCACTGTATACTTCAACAACAATACTGTATGAGGATGTATTCTGATGGAAGTGGAAATCTTCAACATAAAGAAGATCCAACTCACTTCCAGTTGATCAATGATGGACAGAGGTAGATACACCCAGAGAAGAAACACTGGGAGGGGAATGTAAATTGTTAGCACTACAATCTGTCTGCCCAGGTTGCATGTACCTTCGGATTCTAATGTTTATTGTGCAACAAGAAAATGATATTCACACACATGTATTGTACTTAGATTATATTGTAACACATGTAAAATGTATGGTATTGCCTGTCGTCGGGGGGAGGGAATAGAGGGAGGGGGGGTAATTTGGAAAAATGAATACAAGGGATAATATTATAAAATATATATATATAATATAATAAAAAAATAAAATAAAATAAAAATAAAATGATAGACATGATTATAAAAGAAAATGGACCGATCCAGGTAGTTCTTCAAGTGAAAGGCATCATGGGAGAGTGGATGGGGTCTGGCTTTGAAGTCAAGAAATGCCTGTAAAGGCTTAATAACCTGGTCTCTGAAGAAAATGTACACATGACACAATTTTAAGTTTAATCTACTTAACCTTTTCTCCATTATTTTCTTAAGTCTGGACAATCAACACACTAAAACAAACACTGATTTCTAGCATTTGTCAGAGAATGATAAATGTTTATATTGAAAATGTCAAGTGAGCCCTAGAGCTGAGCTGGTTCAAGCATACCCTTTTCTCCAGATTAACCCAGATAATATTTGGGATAGTCAGTGGTGAAAAAAAAAACTTGATTGCCCTTATTTACCACTTGGATAAACTGAGGCTCACCAAGTATCTAACTCTTCTTAAGAGCTGAAGGACTAGTAGACCTTGCCATCTACCTTACTTCGGCATCCTATAGTTCTCGGGGGGCTATAACCACTATATCCTTCAGGCCCCTGATAATACACTCTAAACACACCTGAACTCTACCATCCACTCTGCTACTGAACCACTAAGATTTCTAGACCTTCCCAGCTTCCCTAAAACTGAACTTTCATCTATGGGTTGTCCCTCTCAATTAGATGTGAATTCCTTGGGATCAGAAACCTATTCATTTATTATCTTTGTATTCCTAGCATTTAGCACATGACAAATGCTTCTTTTGTTCATCCTTTCAGTCAATCTTATTTATTATCTTTTTTTAAACCAATAGAAAAGAGTTTTGATGACAGTTGCTTTATAAAAAATGGTTAAGAACAAATATTGCTAAGCCCCTTTTATTCCTGATTTTAATATGTGCCTGTAAATATATATATATAATATATATATAAATGTTATGTGTATATATATATATATGTTATGTATATATACGTATATATATACATAATATACATATATAAATATATATATATACACAATATGTGTGTATATATATTTCCCCTTGAGAATCTAGACCTTTTGTTTCTCCAAGTAAATTTTATTACTCTTCTGTCAAGATGAATAAAGTTTTGGTGCTATCCCGATACCAATAGCAATCAATCAACCAATATATATGTATTAAGCACCTGCTATGTGCCAAGCACTGTGCTGGGATACAAAAAGAGGGAAAGGACTGTCCTTGCCCTCAAAGGGATTGTAATATAATGAGAGAGAGAAATATAAACAAAGCAAGTGGTAGACAGATACAAAAAGGAAAAGGTTAGCAGAGGGAAGCATTAGAATTAAGAATCTGCCTCAAGGGATTTCTCCCTGCCTCCAATCTGTGCCAACAAGAGACTTCTATCTCCTGCTGCCAGACCAATCTCCTGACTGGAACGTGAAGAACATTAGGAGCAAAGAGAAATTTTTCCTTGGACTTCAGTCTTCCATCTTTTGCTGTTCCTGCCCATAAAGGGAAGAAGAGGAGGAAAATTGATAGAGAATGAGACTTCTTTCTTTTATGGGGCAGGTTCAGCTTCCACCTTCTGCTACCTGTTTTTCCTGTCTGCTCTCTCTCCTTCAGAAGGAAGAGGAGGTAGAAGGAACAAGATAGGCCATCTTGGCTCATCTTCTCATTTGAGAAGGCTGATCAGCAGTGGTAGTAGTGGTCAGTCAGTTTTTAGTCATGTCCAACTCAGTTATCCCACTGGGGTTTTCTTGGAAAAGATACTAGAGTGGTTGGCTATTCCCTCTCCAGCTCATTTTACAAATGAGGAAACTGAGGCAAAAAAGGTCATGACTTGCTCAGAATCACACAGGTAGAAAGTGTATGAAGGCAGATTTGAACTCAGGAAGTTGAATCTTCCTGACTCCAAGTCCAGTATTCTACCTAGAGCAGTGGTAGGAGATGATGAACTCCCTGGGCAGGGGGAACTCCTTTGGGACAGATAGAAGATGCTCAAGAGGTGTAAGAAAGATTTTTTTTGGTAAAAAGATGGGATTTTATCTTAAAGGGATATAGGGAAACTAATCAATGAAGTTGAGAGACTGCATTACAGGGAAATCCAAAGATCTAAGAGGTGATGTGTGCTATTTCAGGTGGTATCACTTAGAGGGGAGTAAGGTACAAGAAGACTAGAAAGTTCAGAGGGGTCTAGGATAGGAAGGGTCTCGAAGGCCAGAAAGAGTGTTTTATATTTGATTCTGGAAATGACAGGAAACTATTGACATTTATGGAGGAGGGGTCGATCCTAAACTTTATAATAATCACCTTGGTGACGTGATTCAAATGTGGAGAGTATTAAGACAGACTCAGCAGCAGGCTGCTCTTTTCCTCCTTTATTTTCCTTGTGCCGAGTTACTTCTGTTGCTATAATATTCTTCCAGTTGAATTTAACAAGCCTTACAGGCCAGGAACTTTGTATCTGATGTACCCATAACCATGCTGATTGTATAGATGCTTATGGAATTAAATTTGTTGAATTGAATTGAAAAGAAGGAACTGTTCTAGGAAATCACAGTAATCATAAGATCTAAATCTCTCTGTACAATAGTGATGTTCATTTCTCTTTCTTCTCTTTTGTTTAAAGTCGGGTTCCTCGCATCTCACCCAGATGAGAAGTTCAGGACCCAACATTTGTGAATGGTCCAATCCCGTTACTGATTAACATGAGACATGTAACTTTCTTCGTCTTTGACCATTCCTTTTTAGGCAACCCCGTAGTCCTCAATACTAGATTTTGGGTGAACATTAATTTTTTTTTAACTCAATGCAGTCTCATCCACCATAGGAGCAGGGATTACAGCTTTGTGCCTCCAACACAGATCTAATCCTTTCTTTTTACAGATTAAAAAAAATTAAAGCACAGAGAATTTCAATGACTTTTTGAAGATCATAAAATCATAAGTAACAGAGCCAAGATTAGATAAATCCATTGCTAAGGTGACTGATAATCATGAGACCTTCTTGCCCTCCCCCAAAAGTTACATATCTATATTAACTTCTGCTCAATATCAAGTACGAGGGCAGGGTGGGAAGGGGAGACACTGGATACCAGCAATACCACTATCAGATCTATGTCCTAAAGAGATTTTTTAAAAAGGGGATAAGGATCTATTTGAAAAGGAGCTAAATATCCAAGCACCATCTCCCTAAATTACAACAATCTTAACTGCAGATGCAAAGGGGAAACATACCCAATTCATTATGATTCTAATTCAATGCACAACTATTCATTAAACTATTCGAATGCCAGACTTTGTCTTCAGTGTGATCTGGAGAAATGAACAAGGTAGTTACTGCTCTCATAGAAATTATTAGGGGTTAGGACCATAGAAATGGCAAAGGACACACAATTACACACACACAAGTGAATATGATGGAGTGAAGGGGAGATAAAAAGCACATAAACTCCCAAGAAAATAGGAAAAGAAATCTCACCATGGAACAGTGGCAGATAGGGTTCTAGGACAAATGTAGAGCATTTAATTCTACTTAAAAGACCTGAGTTCTAATTCCAGGTGTTGCCCATATTGTCTCGTGAACATGTATATGTCACAACCCTTCCGTAGGCTCTACTTCCCTCCTGTCTACAAGGCATGGGGACAAAAAAGATGAAAGGATATTTCTGATCCCTTACATATCTATAAGCTGGTGAATGTGATTGATTTTTTAAAAATAACAACCTTTGAGAAACAGATCAGTTATTATGTTCAGTCATTTTCAATCATGGCTCACTCTTCATGACCCCATTTCAGGTTTTCTTGGAGGAAGCCATTCCCTCCTCATCTCATTTTATAGATGAGAAAACTGAGGCCTGTGGGGTGAAGAGACTTGCTCAGTGATACACAGCTAGTAAATGACTGAGGACAGATTTGAACTCACAAAATTGAGTCTTCCTGATCCCAGTCCACTGCTCCATCCACTGCGCCACCTATCTGTTCTGAGAAAGATAGACTAGGGCTATGCAATGTATTCCTAATATTTCAGAACTTTACCTCCCTCATCCTCACCACCACCATCAACTGAGGCTCATGAATCCACGTAGATTTTAGAAACAATTTTCATCTCTTCAGGGGGATTATGGAAACCAGATGTCCGTTGCAGCTAAAATTCTCTCTGAGATGGTGCTATTTGAAGTGTAACTGCTGACTTAATAACACGTTCTAAACACAAGTTCTGACTTACATCATCGGTTGACTGGTCCAACATCCTGTGAAGTTTGGAGAAGTATTTGGTGCCAAAGTTAAACCCTGGTGGTATTTAACTTGCTAAAATGCTACCAGTGAAACATTTTTTTGAACTTAGTTCTTTTATTTTTTTATTGTAAGTTTATTTATTTTTAATACAGTTTATTTATTTTAATACACATTGCTTTATGAATCATGTTCAGAGAGAAAAATCAGAGCAAAAGGGATAAATAATGGGAGATTAAAAAGAAAAAGAAAAAAAAAAGAAGTGAACATAGTATTATTGATTTACATTCAGTCTCCTTGGTTCTTTTTCTAGTTGCAGATGGCATTTTCTGTTCAAAGTGCCTCAGTGATCCAAAGCAATTCCAAGTCTTTCATAGTTGATCATGTCACTTTCATGCTGTTATCGTGAACACTGTATTCCTAGTTCTGTTTGTTTCATTCAGCATCAGTTCATATAAATCTTTCCAGGCCTTTCTAAAATCAATTTGTTCATCATTTATATAGAACAATATATTCCATTACCTTCATGTACCACAATTTGTTCAGCCATTCCTCAATTGATAGGCATCTACTCATTCTCCAATTCTTTGTCACTATAAAAAGAAGGGCTACAAATATTTTTTGGTATATGTGGGTCTTTTTCCCTGTTTTATGATTTCCTGGGAATACAGACCCAGTGATAGCACTGCTGGATCAAAGGATATGCATAGTTTGATAGCCCTTTGGGCATAGTTCCAGATTGCTTTCCAGAATGGTTGGATCTTTTCACAACTCCACCAACAATGCATAGTGTCCCAGTTTCCCCACATCTCCTCCAACATTTATCTTTATATTTTCCTGTCATTTTAGCAATTTGAGAGGTGTGAGGTGATACCTCAATTGTTTTAATCTGCATTTCTTTAATCAATTTACAGCATTTTTTCATATAACTATAATGGCTTTAATTTCATTACCTGAAAATTGTCTATTCATATTCTTTGACCATTTATTAATTGGAAAAATATTTGTATCCTTATAAATTTGACACAGTCCTTTATATATTTTATAAATGTCATCTTTATCAGAAATGCTGTCTATAAAGATTTTTTTTCCCTAGGTTGTAGATCCCTTTTAATTTTGTTGGTTTTGTTTGTACAAAAAGCTTTTTTTTTTTTTTTTATTTAGTGTAATCAAAGTTGTTCATATTGCTTTTTATAAACTTCTCTAGTTCGTCTTTGGTTAAAATTTCTCCTTTCTCCAAAAATCTAATAAACTAATTAGGAAAACAAGGGATAATTTACCTATGGTACCATCCTTTATGCCCATATCATGTATCCATTTTGACCTTATTTTAGTATGTTGAACTTGGAGACAGGAATATTACATTCAACTTTGGTCTTAAGCACTGATCAGCTATTTGATCCTGAGCAAGTCATTAAACCTTTGCTTTGTTTATAGACCACAGTACTTTTTTATACTACTTCATTAGTGATCTCATCAGTTCCCATGAATTTAATTTCCATCATTCTCCAATCTCTCTTTCCCATCCCAATCTTTCTGCGGGACTCCAATCTTGCCTTGCAGACATCTCATTCTAGATGACCAGTAGACAGCTTAAATTCAATACAACCCAAAAAAAAGACATTTTCTTTTCCCCTAAACCATCCTTCTCATTCTAGTTGTCCAGTAGACAACTCAAATTCAATATATCAAAAAAAAAAGACATTTTCTTTTCCCCTAAACCATCCTTCTCATTCTAGATGTCCAGTAGACAACTCAAATTCAATATATCCACAAAAAAAAAACATTTTCCTTTCCCCTAAACTATCCTTCTCATTCTAGATGTAGAAAACTCAAATTCAATATATCCAAAAAAGACATTTTCTTTTCCCCTAAACCTTCCTGTCTCCTATCTCCCTTATTACCGCAGAGGGCCCACCATTTGCCTAGTCCTTCACAATCTGAATTCCTCACTATCAATTATCTTCTATATCCAAACTGTTGCCAAGGCCTATTAATTTTAATTTTTGCAACATTTTCAACTACTGATTTCTCTGTTTTCTTTAAATCTCAACTAAACTCCCACCTCCTACTGGAAAGCCTTCCTTAGTCTTCCCTAAGCCTTCCTTAACTCCAATGTTTTCCCTCTTTTAATTATGCCTATTTATCTTGCATATAGCTAACTTTGTAGCTATTTGCATGTTGTCTCCCCCATAAAGTTGCAAGAATCTTGAAGGTATCTCTTGCCCCTTTTTTTGTATTTCCAGCACTTAGCAGAGTGCCTGGTACATAGTAGCTATTTAATAAACATATGTTAATTAATCAACTAATGGTTTAAGAAAATAAGGTCAAGAGAAGTGACCTAGGCAGCTAGGTGCCACACTAGATAAATACTGCTTATGTGATCCTGGGCAACCTCTTAATCTCGGTTGGCCTCAGTTTCCTCACAAAAAATAGAAATAAAACAATGGTAGCATCTATCCCCTAAGGTTGTTGTGAAGATCAAATGAGATAATAACTATAAAACATATAACAGTGCCTGATACTAGCAGGTACTTAGTAAATATGTTTTTTTTTCCTTCCTTCTTTTCCACAATCACATTGCCCTTTCCCCATAACTATGGATCAATGAAGCAGACTCCTTTCATCCAAGAGACCTATATGCTTATGGATATTGAAATCAAAAAGAATAAAAGATCCTGGGAGGAGGAAGAAGACAAAAAGACAAAGAGGAGAAGAAGAGGAGATTGAGCATAATGAACATTTTGTCTACACTTTTGGCTTTGGCTTTTGACAAGGGTAGAATGAACTCAGAAAGATAAAGTGAGGAAAAAATTAAGATGCTTGCATTTGTTTGTTGGCAGCAACAAGGCAGAGATGGCTGATAAATAAATGAATGGAGTAAAGGAGAGGAGTATCTACAGAAATAGGGTTTTGAGAGTACCTGAAATGAGCTGGAGTTATAAGGCCTATAAGCACCAATAGCTGGAACCAGTCAAGGGAGTCAAGAGCCCAGGTGGCCACGGACAAAATCCAATAGTCATTGCATCACCTAGATTGTACACCTGGAGATATTTAATTTCCATCTGTAGCCTCAGTCCCCAGTGATTTAGTCTTGAAGTTCAACCTCGTACCTAATCATATAATGGAGAAATAATAACCCAGCTGGTTTCATGACTAAGGTGATTTAGTATTAAAAACACTGACCAATAGAACCCTGGTTCAAGTGACTGAGTTCTTACTTAGTGAGTTCCTTGGAGAAACCCCTTTTACCTAATATCAATAACTGGTTCAATGAGTTGATCAAGTTTATTGATTTTTTTAAGGGCTACCAGACCAAGGTCTTGGATTTGTTCCCACTCTCACTCCTCCAAGTACTACCTTTAAACCCCAGTGTCTATACTTGAGTATCTTCATACCTGCTTTCAGATCTCCCTACCTGGATACACTTAACCCCTTGATTCCATGCCTTGCCTATCTTTTTGTGCAAAACCTCATGAAGGAATTGACTGCTTTCACTAATTTTCTGTCAAATTCTCCCAATTCTTTTCTATGCCCTCCACCTAGAATGTCTATATACCCCTTTCACTCCTAGTCACAGAACTACATAATGTCAGAGCTTAGAGGGACCTTAGAACATAGAATGCCACTTTAGAATTGGCCTTAAAATATACATAAAGTAAAAGAAAAAAATCTGTGAAAAATCTATGGAGTAGCATTACTCTACTAGAACAAGGAGTAAAACATTAAAAAATTAGAGCAACCTTAGAACATAGAATGTCAAAGCTGGAAAGAGCTGAGGACCTAGAACATTAAAAATCTGAATTAAACACCACATGGCAGGACAGGAAGATATCTTAGAGATCATTCACCCAGAGGTGCCAAATATACCACCCCAGGCCACATTGTAATCCCAAATATCTGAGTAAAGTTAGACACAGACTATAATGTAATTGGGAAATATTTAACCCAAATAAGTAAAAATGTAATGAAGCTAACATGATTTTATAAGCCATCATGTCTATCTCAAAGAACCTTTTGTATGGTTTAGAGATCCCTGTTTCTTTTTGTTCAGTGTTACTAATAAAATTTAACTCCTTTACATTACAAGAGGGGAAAGAGAAACCCAGAAAAGTTTTGTCACTTTTCCAAGAATACATCCTCAATCAATCAATTAAAAGCATTTCTATGTACTTGCTGTATGTAAGGGCCTTTACTAGCCATTGGGGATAGGAAGAAATAAAAACTATACAATTCCCACTTTATATATTCTATAAGTATTCTATCAAGAAAAGTAATAACTACATATATAGAAAAAAATTCCAAAATGATGACAAATAACAAAAGAAATATCCTAGTAATTGGGTGGAGGAAGAAAGGGCTCATGCAAGAAGAATATTTTTAACTAGAGATTCCAAGAGTTAGTGGTGAGGAAGGAGAGCAAGCAGGTGTGGAGAGAATACAGAGAAGGAAGAATACCACAAGTGAGAAAGTGGAAAAAATAAACAGGGATTACTTTGATTGAGACTGGCCTAGAATTATACTAAGAAGAGCTGTAAATACTGAATCAGAGGGTTTGGATTTGATCCTAGGAAAAACAGCATGCTCCTGACATGTTTAAAAAAATAAATCTGTATTCACATGAATAAATATGAACACACTATAAAAATAATGCACATGATATACTTTTAATTTTGATCTGTTTTATTAACATTTTCTAGAGAATCAATAAAAGAATGTCAATCAATTAGCATCAATCAATAAACACTTATTAAGTGCTTACACTGTGTTGGGCTGTGTGTTAAGAGAAAAAAGACAATCTCCATTTCTAAGTAGGGGAAGACAACATGTAAATCCTAATTTGTAGCATTCACTAATTTCTTTCTTTCTTTTTTTTTTTCCTGAGGCAATTGGGATCAAGTATCCTGTTCAGGGCAACACAGCTAGGTAATGTTAAGTGTCTGAGGCCAGCTTTAAAGTCAGGTCTTCCTGATTTCAGGGCTGGTGCACTATCCACTGCACCACCTAGCTGCCCACATTCACTAATTTCTGAGGTGCAAATGCTCCTTCTGAGAATTTAACAACCAGCTCTAAAAAGACAGTAGTAGTTACTTCAGCTCATCTCTATTTAACATCCATTTCTGGATCCAACTATTTCTCTCTTCTCTCTGATGTTCTCTACATCTTCCTTCCAATTAGGCTAGAATAACCACTTTATCATTGGGTATATGGTTTGGGAACAGTGAACTATGAGTCAAGGAAGAAAGACTTTTATTGGAGGTTCAGATTCAAAACAACAAGATCACAAAATAGGATGAGCCTTCAATAGGCATTTAGCCCAACCCATACCTGATTGAGCACATTGTACACAACAAATGATCTTAGAGTCTTAGTTTGAAGTTGTTAGCTCAATAAGATTATGAGTAAACCATTTTTCAGACAACAAAGCTACAGAAATTCGAGTGATTTGTATTCAAATTATTGTATTATTGTTATGTAAAGTCACGATCACCATCATCATCTAGATTATGACTATGACAACAATGAAACTGATGATACCAGTAAGCATTTCAGTACTAGTTTGGGCCAGGCACTATACTAAGTTCTGAGGGGAAGGGGAAAAGAAAGTTCAAAATGATCATTGCTGTGAAAAAAAAACAACAAAACAATATAAAAATAAATACCAAGTTCCACTCTTGGAAATCTTGAATTATTAGGACCATTTTCTTGACATCAGACTTTTTCAGCCTCTTGTCAACTTCTATCTCTTCTTCCTGGTTCAGTCCTGTGGGGGCCCTCCTTCATAAACCTGCTAAGTTTTGCTCTATTATTCCTTCATTGTGATTCCATGTTTCATGTGTTAGTTCTTCTCATGCTGCTGCTTATTGTTATTATTCAGTCATTTTTAAGGCCTGAGGCCTTTTCAGATTTTCTTGGCAGAGATACTGGTTTGTCATTTCCTTCCCTAGTTCATTTTACAGATAAGGAAACTGAGGCAAACAGGATCAAGTGACTTGTCTGGAGTCCCACAGCTAATAAGTATCTGAGGATGGATTTGAACTCAGGCCTTCCTGAAGCCTGATTGGGTATCCACTGTGTCACCTAGCTACCCCATGGTTCAGCTAGAACAAAGCAAAGATCCATACAAGATGCAGCCTTCAATTCTATTTGATGTTTGCTCACTGAACATGTTGAAGGAAGAATTGTAAAGAATAAAATTGCTTTCTGAGTTGGGTGATGGAGCAGTAAGGAAAGAACATACTCTTCCTCCCTTTGTTGAAATGAAAATGTCAGGCTAGTGGGGCAGGCCAGGAATATGAGTAAATGTTAGCTCTTTCAAGAAGGGTTTGTTTGATAATGGGTATGTTGTGTTTGCTGTCAATGCTGCTCATGTGGGCTGATTGCTGTGCAAACCTGCCAATCACCCATGCCATCCATGGTGGCAAGTATGAGGCACAGATGGAATCGGAGAACGTGCTATAGGGAGCTGGAAGGAAAACATCCAGTGTCAAATCTGTATGCTTCTCACTAACATAACAAGCTGCTCCAAGCCTTTGACCAATTGCTCCTGTTACTTATTGGTACCTCCCTTTTAATACATGGAGTATAATGAAAATTAAAGCTACAATTATAGAGGAGAGAAAAGCATTAAATGGAAATCTATGTAGGGATTGGGACAAAGCACTGCCCAAGACTTGATTGGATAAATGAAGTAACCACTGCAAAGAAAGGCTTCTGAATTTCTGAAGATCACTGTATGATCCTACTCCCTGTAGGGGTAGACCGCTGAGCCAGAATTAAAATGTGGGTTCTCTGACTCCAAATTAGTAGTTTTTTCCATAGATCTACAGAAAAAAAAAAAGTGACAGTATTTAATCCAAAAGCCTGCGTATGTTTCAGAGGTATATGTGACTTGGGAATTTGGAAGAGAATGGAATACAAAGTTTGCTTGAAGGCAGGAATCCCTGATAGACTGATCAATTCCCAATCATTTCTGAGACAAAATCAACTATAATATGTGATTAAAAAAAAAATATGTGGCAAATCTATACCCAGAGAACTAAGTGTGGACCACAATATAGTATTTTCATTCTTTTTGTTGTTGTTTCCTTGTTTGTTGTTTTTCCTTGTTGTTGTTTGATTTTTTTTCCTTTTTGATCAGATTTTTTTCTTGTGCAACATGATAATTATGGAAATATGTATAGAAGAATTTCACGTTTAACATATAGTAGCTTACTTGCTTCTAGGGATGGGGGTCAGAGAGAATGGAGGGAAAAATTTGTAGCACAAGGTTTTGCATGGGAAAATGATGAAAATTATGCATATGTTTGAAAATAAAAAGTTTTAATTAAAAAAAAGTAGTAAAAATAATATATGGCAAGAAAAGTGGTAATAGACTTGTAGATATAGCAATGGAAGAGACAGACCTCAGAGGACACGTCATTCATACTTAACTTGCAGAGAAGACATAGCAATATAAAATACTGGGGATTTTTATTGTTTAACTGGACTCATAATTTCATTGATATTGGTCAATCCCAGGGAGAAAATCCTGTCTGCCAGGGCAAGTCGGCATGTGCTTGACAACGTATAGCCTTAGTCAGGTGCCTAGAACAATGTTCTACCTTTACCAAACTGCCTCAGAATAGGGAAATGATGTTCTTTATGTATACAGGTTATGTCCATGCACTCTTGGCAGAGCTGTAAATTAATTGGTGTAGCCATTCTGGAAAGCATTTTGGAATTGCGTACCATATGTGAATAGTCTTTGACCCATTTATACCACTATAAAGCTTATATATCAAAGAGATAAAAGAAAATGAAAAGACACATATGTACAAAAGTGTTTTGGTCTCCATGCAGATTAGTAGCTTCTTTTATCATCCTAAAGAGTGACCAAAGGAACAAGAGGTAAAGAAATCTTCCCAGAGAGATGGAGCTAGGATGTGTCAGATGCTGGTCTCTTTTTTGAGATCTCTTACTATCAGTTTGATCTTAGATAAGTCAACTTAATCTCTATTTGTCTGAAGTTCCATAACCCTTAAATAGAGGTAATAAAATCACCGATGTCCCAGGATTGTTGTGAGGAACAACCTAGATTATATTTGTAAAGTACTTAGCACTTAGTACTGAGTATTCCTGGCACATATAGTTACTATTTAAATACTAACTATTATTGATGGTAGTGTTATTTACTAATCATGCCATATCTCTGCCTTGCACATAATAGGCATCTAGAGCAATGTTCTACCTGTTACCAAACTGCCTCTTAATAGGGAAATGGCAGGGAAATGATGTTCCTTATGTATGCAGGTCATGTCAATGCACTCTTGGCGGAGCTGTAAATTAATTAGTCTAGCCATTCAGGAAAGCATTTTGGAATTGTGTGCCATATATGAATAGTTTTTGACCCATTTATATCACTATAAAGCTTATACATCAAAAAGATGCTTGTTCAATATACCCAAATAATATACCAAATAATAGAATATACCCAAAAATGCTTGTTCAACTATACCCAAAGGACTCTATGACTGTGCAAAGTCATTGATCCACCAGTCACATGACTGGATCTATACCCCAAAGAGATCAAAGAAGGGAAGGGACTCACATGTACAAAAATCTTTGTAGCAGCTGTTTTTGTAGTGGCAAGGAAATGGACACTGAATGGATACTCATCAATTTGGGGAATGAATAAGGTAGACTATATGAGTGCAATGGAATATAATTATTCTACAAGAAATGCTGAGCTGGCCGATTTTTAAAAGGCTTATATGAACTGATACTAAGTGAAGGGAACAGAACCAGGAGAACATTTTTATAGCATAACAAGATTATGTGTTGATCAACTATGATGGAGTAGGCTCTTCTCAATAATGTGGTCATTCAAGCAATTCCAAAAGACTTGGGAAAGTATTATCCATATTCAGAGAGAGAACTATGGAGACTGAATATGTATCAAATCATAACATTTTCACCTCCTTTTTTTTCTTTTTCATGTTTTTTTTTCCTTTTGATCTTATTTTTCTGAAATATGATAATTATGGAAATATGTTTAAAAGAATCACACATATTTAACCTATATCAGATTATTTTCTTCTTGGGAGCAGTAAAAAGAGAGGGAAACACAAAAAACTTACAAAAATGATTGTTCAAAGCTATCTTGACAAATTTAGAGAAATTAAAGTACTATTAAAGAGAAAAAAAGAAAAAAAATTTAAAAAAAGAATGCTCATTTAATTGAATTGAAATTTTATCACCATTTACTATTCATCATCATTGGGCAGCTGCCTAGGTGGTATAGCTTATAGAGTGTCGGGTCTGGAATCAGGAAGACTCATCTTCATGACTTCAAAATCTGGTCTCAGACACTTGCTAAACTGTGTAACCTTAGCAAGTCACTGAACCCCACTTTGCTTATCTGTAAAAATGAGCTAGAGAAGAAAATGGCAAAATATTCCAGTATCTCTACCAAGAAAATCTCCGCGAGCTCACTATGAGTCAGATACATCTGAGCAACAGCTACACTATTCATCATATTATTATGATTTATCATCAATCAATCACCTGGGATTTTAAGTAGCTATGCTACATTAATTTATCTCTCATCTCTCATTCATTCAAACATTAACTTCATTCTTGAGGCAATGATTTTTGTCTTTTTTTTATCATCCTTAGCATACTGCTTGGCATATAACCTCTTGCCTAAGCTCTTCCTTCAGTTCCTCATCAGACGATGGAAATGGCAGAAAAGCTAAGCCAGCAGTACTTAAAGAAAAGGCTTCCAGGGGAGGCCTAGTAGTAGACTAAATGTCTTTTGTTAAGGACCAGTTGAAAGAAAGTTGGAAAGGCTGGTGGTCAGGAGTTACTGGACCTCCAAGTTAGAAAGGATCTGAGATCTTAGACTCCAACGTCTCCCTGAACAAGAATCTCCTCTACAATATTTTTGCCAAGTGATCTGACCTTGTAATGGAGGTTTGGCTCTCTCTGGGCCCACCAAAGCCTTCCATGTTCCTGGGCAGATAGACACAGATGAGTAAGTACTAACAGCATCTTCTCTCATTCTCTTCAGCTCACCAGTCAAATCAGGGGAATTAGAATATTCCTTGCTCCTCACTGCCACTTCCTTATTCTCCCCCTTTCTCCTTCTCTTAGCAACCTTTTTTACTTTAGGGTTCAGAATATTCACATCCACCACCCAATCAAAGTACTATATCTGTTTTCTACCAGATCTGCTCCCATGTCCATGCCAGGCACTTCCCTTCCTTCCTCAGTGAGTTCAATATAAGACTCAATATCTTTCCTTCCTTTCCAACTCCTGACCTCATCCTGATTGATTTTATAAGATACATATCAATTCTTCTTCAAATACCCTAACCATTCAGTTCCTCAACCCATCCTCTCATGAACTACTCTTCCATCTCATCCCCCTAACCTATACAAAGATGGTCATACCCTTGACTTTGCCATCAACCACAAATGTACCACCAAGATTTATGAAAACTGGAGACCCTTTATCCCACCAAAATCTATTGGCTTTCATTTTTCCCTCTGCCTATTCTTTCTTAATTCCAATACTTTCCCTCTTTTAGTTGTTCTCTAATTGTCCTGCATATATTTGTATGTGTGTGTAAATGTGTGTATAATACATATATATATGTATATATGTGTATGTATGTGTATATATATATATATATATATATGTATGTATGTGTATGTATATATGTATGTATATATATATGTATGTATGTATGTATGTTGTTGATTGCACATTGACTCCCCGATTATGTTGTAAGCTTTTTGAAGGTAGGAATTGTCTTTTTCCCTCTTTTTGCATATCCAGGACTTAGTACATAAAAGGTGCTTAATAAATGTTTATCAACTGATTGATATACGAACAAGTAGTGAGCAAAAATAGCTAAGATATAGCAATTGGAAGTTTATAAAGCATGTGACACATATTATCTCATCTGATCTTCTGAATAACCATGTGAGGTACATGTTTTTATTTTCCCTATTCTATAGGTAAAGAAACTGAGCCCAGGAGAAGTTATGTGGTCTGCTCAGAGTCCCCCAGCTACTCTGAGGTAAATTTAAAATCAGGTCTTCTTGATTTCCAGGTGTTCCACCTAGCTTCCTCTTTATGAAGTTTCTCAGATCTTGGAATCAGCCATTTAGAGCTGTATGAGATTTTAGAGGCCATCAAGTTTGACCATTTCACTTGACAGAAGAGGAAATTCAGGAAAGGATGAGGAAGTGATTTGATCCCTGACCTCGATTCTTATAAAAGAGTTCCTATTCTCCAAATGACTATTTTCTACTAGCAGAAACAACTACATCCAGGTATGTAAATATCAAATGGGTTCAAAGGCCCTCCTGTGGTTACCGGTTACTGAGAGAACCTGGAAAAGCTTCCAGCAGGAAAGATACGTTTCAAAGGAAACTCTAGAAGGTACAAATCAAAATGAATGGTGTCTCTGCACGGTTGAAGGCAGAATATTGCTAAGGAGAATATTGGAGGGTGGAGCAGGATGGGTTTATCTTAGAATGCCCTAAAATTGGAAAGTGCAGATGCCCACTTCTAAAAGTCCAGCTAAGGTATTTAGGTAGCAAGGCATCTCTCCTCTGCCCTTGCCCAACTCTGTGCTGGGCCTCCACTCAGTGTCAGGCCTCTAATATATGGTGGGCCTCCACTCTGTGCCAGACCTCTGCAGTCTGCCTGAGTCACCACAACCCTTGCCTCTGAATTATACAATTTCTTCGCAGCTGCTAAGTCTGAGAAAAGCAGTGCATTTATAGCTGTCTTCACCTCCCATTTGCAAGGAGCCCATTTGTCAGGCAGCTTTATCGATTTTGGATTGAGGGAAGAGACTCCACACATCTCAGTCCCCAAAAACCATTAAAGGAGAGGATTTTGCAGATCACGGCTCGCCCAGTGTGGTCTGGGATTTCCAGATGCTGTCTGGATGTGCTCTGTTAAGAAAGCCGGCCCTCAGAAACGGAGGAGCTGTTTATAGCACCCAGCTGGAACGTGTGGGCTCGGGCATTTGACCATATTTCATTGGATAAAAATGGCTTTTTAAACAGAATTGATGGATGACTGGCTTCAAGCTCAGGAATATCAAGGATTCAAATCCTGCCTCTGAGTCTTACAAGCTCCGGTTCTGGGAACAAGCTATAGAACTCATCTGAGGCTCAGCTTAGAACAGGAATGATCCTATGTGGAGTTAGTCTCCTCCCAGCACCGTTGGTTGGCTCTGATGAGATCCTGTATCCCAACAACTTTGGAGGAAGCTACATATATGTAGAGCCATGTAGATACATAAGGTGATAACTACACATGTGTGTAAGTGCTTGTGTCTATAAGGCTAAAGATATAAATATGGAGACTATGTAACAATGATATACAAATGTAAACATGTACATATACCTAGAAAGTGACAAAGACAGACAAGAGGCAGAGAGAAAAAGAGACAGAGAGATAGAGTGACACAAAGAGAGACAGATGGAGAGACACAGAGAGAGTCAGAAACAGAGACAGGAGAGACAGACGGACACACAGACATAGACAAAGAGAAAAAAGAGAAAAAGAAAGAGCGACATAAATGCCAGTATGACATAGAGCTAGACTTAGAGCTATGACCTCAGCCAAATCCTATCTCGGACACTTATTAGCCAGATTTCTCTCCTGATCTGCCACCCTGCTGTAATTATCAAAAGGCAGAATGTATAGAAAATTCCCCATAGACCTTAGAGATGGAGAGAAATGAGTTACTAAAGAGCACCATGCCACAGCAGCTAGAGAATGGCCTAAAAGTCAAGTCCCCATTCCAGCTTAAGGGAGGTAGCATGTGCCCTAAAGAGCATGGACTCCATAGTCAGAGATTTAGGACTTAAACTCTGAAAGAAACATGATCTGTGTGACCCTGGCAAGTAACCCACTCTAGAGGTCAGCTCCTTGTCCACCAAATGAGGAGATAGGACCATATGACCTCCGACATCCCCTCAGGGAGACACGTCTGGTCTCTTCCTATAGTCTCTGCCGTAGCTAAGTTTAGGCAAATCCCTTAATTTTTCAGTGTCCTGGGCAACTCTCAAAGACTAAAATCGCTGATACTTTTCCGCATTTGTCAAGAGATTTTCCACAACAGGAAATCTTCACATTGATAGATCATAGATCTGGATCTCTCCAAATGTATAATTAGCATCATTATGAGTTGACATGCCATTTTCATAGTGAGAATAATGGATGATGATGTGGGCTTTTTCCCCCCTTTCTATCTATCCATCTATGTCTAGAATTTATGTGTACACTCATATATTTGAATATATTTAATACTTGAATACTATAGAATTGCATATCAATTTTCAAATTTCAGAGAAAGTAAAGAATTTCTCTAAAATCACAAATTTGGTCTTGACAGAGCTGAGCTTAGAACCCTGGGTCCTGGTGATCAAGTTAGGCATCCTGTCATTTGAACAATTGCCACTTTTGACTAAAATTAAAACTCTGTGTATTGTCAAATCTTAGGCAGATTATGTGAAGAATAATTAGCCCTTAACTGGGTTTGAAGTACCATTCACAAATGAATTATTAGTGTCCTAGGGGCTGATTTACCTGTTTGTTGGTTTATTAGTCCAAGGCTCCAGACAGCTCAAAATAATGTGGATTTTTTTCTTCATATAAATTCTAGATATAGATAGATCTATGTGTACACTCAAATATTTGAATATGTTTAGTACTTGAAAATTGCATATCACTTATAAAATTATCAAGATATTGTGAAGATATTCAGAGGGCTAGCTCCTCTGAAGGGCTCAGAATAAGTCCTTGTCAGGATAAGCAAAAGTCCTTGCCCCACATTGTGCATGCCAAATTGAAATGTGGGTAGAGCATGAGACTCTTAATCTCAGGGTTGTGGGTTCTAGCCCCACATTGGGCGCCAAAATGTACAGTCCTGTTGTCTCCAGAAACTGCCAATCGCTCTCTGGGAAGAGATCTGCTGTCTCAACTCAATCTCCCGGCCAGACTCTTCTTCCTGTAGAGAGCCATCCCAACTCTGACCTAGACTCGACTCCTTCTCTAGGCCCAATGTTGCTTCTTTTATCCTCCCAGAGAAGGGGATGGGATAACTCAGGGGCTTGTGGGAAAAATACTTTAACCAATGAACTTGCTCCTCTCAAACATGTAAACTCCTCCCCAGAAGTTCAAAGGGGTAAACTACTCTTGAAGGCCAGAACCAAAAGGTGTGAACTAGAGAATTGTTAAGTACCGATTTAGCACTTAGTAAGAACCTAACATCTCATTATCTCATTAGCACTTAGTAAGAACCTAACAAGATATAAACCAGATAATTTGGCAATAAGCTTTATAATATAGCCATAATGCTCTCCTCTCTGTCTCTCTGCCTTCCTCCCTCCCATCCTCCTCTCTCTCTTTCTCTCTCCCCTCTCTTTCTCCCAGTCTTTTTCTCCGCCTTATACCTTAAACTGAAAATTGGTTATTATTATCATTATTATTAACAACTACATTATAGCTTTTAATGAAATTGTATGACAGCAAGCAATTTGCAAATCATTGAATAATTTCTGAAAATTGATTAAACCTTATTACTTCCAAATCTTTTGGCTCTGGATCAAATCCACTACAAATACTCATGTGTGCAGATGTGTTACAGATGTTAAAGATGTACTTGAAAAGATGCAATTTCTCCAGAACTATGATTTTATTGCTTCAGGCTCCTCCCCCACTAGTGCAGATCAAAGATTGCTTATATCCTTTCATACACGTATATTACACCTGTATGCACATGTGTCTAGGTGTGTATATTATCTGTACATAAGGCTGAGACTCAGAGGCTGGTGGAGGATGAGTCACTTGCTATTGGTGCACATGGGAGCCCTCAGGTACTATCCACTGAAGCAGCAGAATTTGTGAATTTGTCTGTGTTCAGGATGCTAGAGGAGGGAAATGACAGCATTTATTGTATCTGCTGTGGGCTTGGATCAACATTAAGTGCTCTTACAAATATTATATTATTTGATCCACACAACAATCCTGGGATATGGGCACTATTGTTTGCCTCATTTTTACAGTTGAGGAAACTGAGGCAGACAACCATCAAGTAACTTGCCCAGCTTCACACAGCCAAGAAGTGTCTGAGGTTGGATTTGAATTCAAGTTTACTTGATTCAGCCTCAGTGTTCTCTCCACTATATTGCCAGCTGTCCTAACAGGAGGCTGCAATTCAGAAGTAGGAGATTTGGATTCAGGTCTTGACGCTGCCTTGCACAAATTGTATAAGTCCCCCCTCTCTTTATCTCAGTTTCCTCATCTCTAAGATAAACATTATAGAATTTCCACAGATTTGCCTCTCAGAAGGGAGATCAAATGGGATAATGTTTTATGTAAAATAGATTTTGAACAGCAAAGTCTCAAATAAACGTAAGATAAGAGGAAATATTCAGATTCCCCTGAATAAATACACTTTATCCTGGTGCAGAATTCTAAGAGTCTTTTTCTTGAGATGAGCAGCAACACAGAAGAGTACAGAGGACATTGGATCTGAACTCTGAAAACTTGCATTAAAAGCCAACCTTTGCTATTTATTGGCAGGATAATTCCAAGTAAATCTACCCTAAACCTCAGACTTCTCATCTGTAAAATGGGAATAAGCATATCACCTATTGGATCCCTAGGATCAAATTAGGTAATATGTATTGCATAAGTAGATTGTAAAGTATTATATAAAATGTGAAAGTATTCTTAACTAAAGAATCTTTCCCAATGGAAAATCCGACATTAGCTTCTCAAAATTCAAAAAGAAAATATTATTTAATATAGTAGACTTTTATAAAATGTGAAAGTATTCCAATCATTAAGTCAACTCTTAAAGCATTTCTACAAGGAGATTAATATTCCTAGCATTGTGGTGGTGGTTCTATTTTGAATCAGTCATATGATTTCATCAATGATATCAGAAATCCTTAATGAGGAATGATGATTGCTTCCTGTTCTATAACACTGAGAATTTAAGTGACTTATCCAGGGCCTCATAGCCATTATGTGTAGAAGAAGGGATTTGAGCCCAGATATTCATGGCTGTGAGTTCAGCTCTGTCCACTGTTATGCCAATTCTCAGTGATAATTCATAGAGTTTGAAAAGGGCTTTAAACATATAACCTCATCCTATCCTCTACAGAACTCTGTGAGGGAGGCATTATGGGTATTATTAATTAAATTTGCCATATAAGAAAACCAAGACTTTGAGGTAGATTGCTTGCCCATGATATCATGTATCATTGAGCCTCTTAAAGCTAAGTCCAGAGGCAGTTAGAGGACACAGTGGATAGAACACCAGCCCTGAAATCAAGAGGATCTGAGTTCAAATGTAGTCTCAGACATTTAACACTTCCCAGCTGTGTGACCTTGGGCAAGTCACATAACCCCAATTGCCTCAGCAAAAATAAATAAATAAAACTAAGTCAAGTCCTCAAATCTCTACACCATCATACCTCAAGTCAAGTCACCTACATTCATTAAGCACCTTTATGTATCAAGGTCTGTGCTAAGTGCTGGAGAATTCTACATATTTCTTTTTTCTTTTCTTTTGTTTTTTTCTTTTTTTTTTTTTTTCCCCCCTGAGGCTGGGGTAAGTGACTTGCCCAGGGTCACACAACTAGGAAATGTTAAGAGACCAGATTTGAACTCGGGTCCTCCTGAGTTCAAGGCTGGTGCTCTATCCACTGTGCCACTTAGCTGCCCCTGAAATCTACATATTTCAAGATTCACCTTCTTTGCCCGGAGATGTAATTCCCAGGAATGGATTGCTCATGTACCTTTTAGACTGCCATCCTCAAATATCAGAGGACTCAAGTTAGCCTTTGGAAGGGGCTGGACCATGTTCAGGCCACAGTTGGATTCTCCAAGCAGTGCTAGATTGTTGATATTTTAATCCCTCATAAAATATGTCTCTCGCTGTCATAAAAAATCTCTTGACCTAAGCATGAAAGAATTTCTGAAGAATTAGAATATTGGGAGGCATGATTCTAAATTCTTTTATTGTTTAAAAAAAAAAAAAAGTTCAGTTAGCTTTTAGTCCCACTTAACTTAAGGACAGTCCTGGTTCTTACATAGATAAAGGTGAATATAGAAATCTTGAAGATTCTTGGCATAGACCAAGACCTGCATATTTTCTGTGTGTGTCTCTCTCTGTCCCTACCTCTGTTTTTGCTCTGTGTTCTTCTCTGTCTCTTTTTCTGTGTATCTTTTTGTCTCCACCTTTTTCTGTCTCTGTCTCTCTGTCCTTCTCTGTCGCTATTTCAGCACATCTTTCACTATGTCTCTCCCTATCTGTCCTTTTGTCTTTCTCTCTGTCTGTCTCCCATTTCTATCTCTCTTTGTCTGTCTTTGTCTCTCTCTGTCTTTGTCTCTTTCTGTGTGACTCTCTCTCCTCTTTCTGATGCTCTCTCTGTATCTCTCTCTCTACATCTTTGTCTCTCTGTGTCTCTTTGTTTTTTCTCTGTCTCTCCATCCCTCTTTCTATCTCTGTCTCTGTCTCTTAGTTTCTATTTCTGTCTCTGCCTCTCTCTGTCTCTGTCTGTCTCTCTGGACCACTCAGAAAAGAAAAATTGTAACCATACAACATACAACCCTGGAAATTTTAGTTCAGCCTTCTCATATTGTAAATATACTCCAACCTGCCATCCTCCCTGTGGTTTTCCCAGAATCTCAATTTTTGGAAGAGTAGCTAGGCTAGCCAGGTTTTATTCCTCTCCTGGCTCATCTCCAGACTCCCCCAATTTTCTCTATTTTGACTCCAGGCAGGCCCTTTCTTGCCTTTTTCTTCCACCCTTTCACCTTCCTTTTATATTTTACCTCTCCCATTAGAATGGAAGCCTCATTCTATTTGCATTTGTATTCCCATGGTGCCTCCCACACAGTGTTTAACAAATGCTTGTTGATTTGACTTACTTTCTCCCATACCTTTGTAGTTCTTTCTCTCTATTGTCTGGGCATTATAGAAGAAACTATTAGGGGAAAGGATTCCTAGAGACCACTTGAATCAATGCAGTAACTGAGAAAGACAAATCTTTGTTATTGTTTAATTCTGACTTTGGACTGGAAAACTTCACACCACATGAATATAATTTGTTCAATCAAGTTGCAAAGTCCCCTTTGATTTCTACATTTAAGGATGATTCAGAACCTAAAAAGGCAGTTGCCATAAGTGCAAACTTACAATATGTAAGAAAGAGAAGAAATTTTCTACTGAAAAGGACAAAATAACAGACCAGTTAATTTTTTAGATGCTTTGAAATTTATGTCATCATAAAACTGTCTCTTGTCAACTGCCAGCCTGTAAGATTAATGCTTCCCATCAAATAGCAGCTACAAATTTAGGAGAAAAATAGCACACTCTTTGGTGGTTGGGTATGTTGAATGTTGGAAGCTAATTCTTTTGTGGCAAAAGATCTGATCCAATGGCTCCTTTGGTTCTTACTTGGGAATTGTATAAATAGAAACTGAAAGAGATAATTCTAAATTCTCTTATTGTTTAAAAAAATCTGGAAAAAAGTGAGAAGATAGAGCATAAATTCATAGCAAGAATTAAAACAGCTTAGGACCTCAGTAAAGTTGAAGGATATAAAATAAGTTCATATACATTAAATGCATTTCCTACACAGCAAATTTTAGCAGGAGGAGATAGAGACATTACATTTAAAATATCCACTGAAAATTTAAAGTACTTAGGTATCTACCTATCATGATACATACAAGAATAATATGGCTATAATTATAAAACTGTGTTTATAGAAACAGATTTAAGTAATTGGAAAAACAGTAATGGTTCATGGATGGGTTGAAGTAATACAATAAAATAATACTGCCTACATTAATTTGTTTATTCCATGCTACCAACAAACTATCCCATCAGTATTTTAATACATAGAAAAATGTAATGATAACATCTGAAGGAGAAGGAGTCAAGAAACTAAAGGAAAAGAATGGGGAAAAAAGTGGGAAGGAAGGACACAAAAAGAACCAGATTTTGGTATAAACCACAAAGTGATAATTATGAAAATTATTTAATACTGATGAAAAATAAAGAGATTAATTAGTGAAACAGAATACCCAACACAGAACAAATACACAACATCCAGAAGCAAATAACCCTTAATCTAGTTTAATAAACCCCCAAAATATCATTCTTAAGTCAAGAATACTGTATTTGTCAAAAACTAACACGAACATTGGAAAGGGGTCTGGCAAAAATCAGATTTAAGCCAAAATATTATGCCCACCTGTTACAACACGGGAGCTGCTGGAGGTCTAACTTGGACCTGTAGAATGGATGAGGAGGAGGAGGAGGAGGAGGAGGAGGAGGAGGAGGAGGAGGAGGAGGAGGAGGAGGAGGAAGAGGAGGAGGAAGAGGAGGAGGAGGAGGAGGAGGAGGAGGAGGAAGAGGAGGAGGAGGAGACTGAGAGGCAGTTGCTTTTCTCTGACCTTCCCTTTCTTCCCTCTTGCCTCCAATTTATTTCATTCCCAATCCACAAGGAACAGGGTATAGGAAAGGGTGCTTTGCAACTCCACAGCTGTGGAGGCTCTCAGAGAATTGACCTGCCCCTTCACCTAGGAATGCTCCTTAACACCCACCTATATTATGATAAGCTTTAAATAGTTATATGATAGAGATATAAAATCATAAGCAAATTAAAGAACCAAAGGAGAAATTGTCTTTCAGATGTATGGATAGTGGAAGCATTCATCAACAAGCAAAAGAGTAAGAATTACGGAAGATAATATTGAAAATTTTGATTATATAAAATATATAATTTTCTGTACAATGTAAATGCACCTCAGAATAGAAGAAAAATGGATAAAAAACTTTGCAGCAAGTGTCTCTAATAAAGGTCTCATTTTTAAGACATATTAAAAAAATGATTAGGTTTTATTTAAAAAAAAAAAAAAAAGAGTTCCCTGAAAGAATAAGCCTTGTCACAGGGGGAAAAAATAAAGCTACAAATATCTTTGTTAAAAAAATGCTCCAGACCAAGCAATTTTCACACAATTTTCAGATGATGAAATTGAAACTATTTCCACTCATATGAAAAAGTGTTCCAAATCACTATTGATCAGAGAAATGCAAATTAAGACAACTCTGAGGTACCTACCACTGCACACCTCTCAGATTGGATGACATAAGATAATGACAAATGTTGGAGGGGAGGTGGGAAAACTGGGACACTGATGCATTATTGGTGGAGTTGTGAATGAATCCAACCATTCTGGAGAGCAATCTGGAATTATGCCCAAAAAGTTACCAAACTGTGCATATCCTTTGATCCAGCAATGTTACTACTGGGCTTATATCCCAAAGAAATCTTAAAGAAGGGAAAGGGACCTGTATGTGCCAAAATGTTTGTGGCAGCCCTTTTAGTAGTGGCTAGAAAATGGAAAATGAATGTATGTCCATCAATTGGAGAATGGTTGGGTAAATTATGGTTTATGAATGTTATGGAATATTATTGTATTGTAAGAAATGATCAGTAGGACGAATACAGAGAGGCTTAGAGAGACCTACATGAACTGATGCTGAGTGAAATGAGCAGAACCAGGAGATCATTATACACTCCAACAACGGTACTGTATGAGGATGTATTCTGATGGAAGTGAATATCTTCAACAAAGAGAAGATCTAAGTCAGTTCCAATTGGTCAATGCTGGACAGAATCAGCTAAACCCAGAGAAGGAACACTGGGAAATGAGTGTAAACTGTTTGCATTTTTGATTTTTTCTTCCCAGGTTATTTTTACCTTCCGAATCCAATTCTTCCTTTGCAACACAAAATTTGGTTCTATACACATATACTATAACATATTTAATATGTATGGGAATGCCTGCCATCTAGGGGAGGGGGTGGAGGGAAGGAGGGAAAAATTGGAACAAAAGTGAGTACAAGGGATAATGTTGTAAAAAATTATCCATTCATATGTACTGTCAAAAAAAAAGTTATAATTATAAAATAAAATAAAATGTTCCAGACCTCTAAGTGAGAAAGTCATAATAAGGCAACTATATTGCCTCAGTTTCTACATCTGTAAAATCAACTGGAGAAGGAAATAGCATACAACTCCAGTATATTTGCCAAGGAAACTCCAAAAGGTTACATGAAGAGTTGAACATGACTGAACAATAAATATCAACTTAGCAAAAATGGAAAAGAGCAAATCTTAGAGCAGTGTGGTGGAGGTGAAAACTGGTGTAGCCATTCAAGAAGTGGATTTGGGAATTATGTGCAAAAGATTACTTATTAACTATACATACCCATTGACCTGGCATTACTACTCAGCCTACACCTGCAAAATATCAAAGAAAAAGAAAAAAAGATATCATGTTTATACAAAAAGCATTTATACCAACTCTTTTATTTGTGCCAAAGAACTAGAAAACAGAGAACTACCTCTCAGTTAAGGAACAGCTGAGCAAATATATGTGTATATATTATAGCAGTTGAAAGTAATGGGATATTAATGTGCAAAAAATTGGCAAAGTCAAAGGTTTCCAAGAAATCTAAGAAGACTTGTATGAACTGATGAAGAATAAAGTATGGAGAAAAAGAAAAAAAGTTAATTTTTAACAACATTGCTAAAACAAAAAATCTTTGTAAGTCAAGCATTTTTAAATTTTAAAGTTAAATACAAAAATTTAAAAAATGTCAAGTGCACAGCAAAACATGAGAGTATTCAAAATATAAAGTAATAAATTTTCAACAGAGTCTATATATTAAATACTACACTTCATATTCAGGGCACTCCACTTTTCTTTGCTTCCATGTAAGTTTTCTCTTGTTCTCTGCTGTACACTTTTTATTTTATTTTCCCCTTTTTTCTACTTCCCCAAGAAAGATATAATTAAGCATATATAATTAATATTTACACACTTATACATATATAGAGGCACACATACATTCAGATGCTCATAGATATATATAATCATTCACATATACACACATATACATTCATAGGCATATATACCAGACCATTTGCTTATTTCCACTTGTTCTCTGTTTCTCTGAAAGTGGATAGCTCTGGGGCAGTTAGATGGCTCAGTGAATAGAGCACCAGCCCTGAATTCAGGAGGACCAGAGTTCAAATATGGTCTCAGATACTTAACACTTCCTAGCTGTGTGACCCTGGGCAAGTCACTTAACCCCAACTGCCTCAGCAAAAAAAAGAAAGAAAGTGGATAGCTCCTTCCTTCATAAGTCCAAGTATTTTCATATCTTTTAATCCACCAACTCATCATTTCCTACACTATAGCAATATTCCAACTTTATAGAATCTAATTATTTAAAATGGTCTAAAATAATATTGATTAATATGACTGACATATAGTGTCATTTCCCTATTTTTCTCTTTTGATTAAATCCATTTTAACTTTGTCTAAAATCATGAATACTATCCCTGCATTTTTTTCATAATAAATTCTACTCCTGATGTTTATTTTATGTTTGTATGTATCTTTCATTTATATAATATTTCCTGAAAGCACCATATAGTTGAATTCAAATTTTTAATCTACTCTTTCCATTTTATGGGTGAATTCAGCCAATTGCCATTCTGAACTATAATTACTTGCTGTTTATTTTCTTCTATGCATCTCACCTTATTTCTATCCCTCCTGTCTTCTCAGCTTTGCTTGTATCTGCTACCTCACCTTCTTAATCTCCCCTATATCCTCTTACCCTCATTTCTTCCTAAATTTAGAAGAGTTTTTTATGTTCTTCTAGATATACTTAGATAGATATAAATGTAGTTCCCTCTTTAATCAAATATCAATGAATGTAAGGTTTCAGTACTACCCAACCTCCCCCACTAGCTTCTTTTGCATCTATTTTTTTCCTTTTTTGTCTCATTTGTATATTTGTTTTTTTTAATCTCTTGCTACACACACACACACACACACACACACACACACACACACACACACTCACACACAAAGCACATATTTAGCTCAGTCCAATCCTTTCTTTCAAACTACCCAAATAAAAATGATAATTGCAAAATATTTTCACATATAAGAAATAAATGATTTCCCCTTAATGAGTCTCTTACAATCCATCCTGAATGTTTACTTTGTATTGCTCCTGGATGTCGTATGTCAATTTTAAGTTCTATTGTCATTGTCATAAATATCTAAATGTCTTTTAGTTCCTTAAATAATCCTTTTTTTTAATGATTCCATTTTAAAGTTAATTTTGCTGGGTAAGTTAGACTTGGTCAGAATCCTAGTTCTTTTTCTCTATGAAATATAGTATTTTAAGATTTAAGGTCCTTCAATGCAATAGATCCTTATTGTAGGTCCATGATAAATGATAAAAGATAAAAAAGCTATTTTTTTTCTTGTGGCTTCCAATATTTTCTCCTTAACATGGGGACTTTGAAACTTAGTATGATAGTCCTGTAAGTTTACTTACCAGAACATCATTCAATTGGTAATCAGTTGATTCTTTTCTATTTTTGCTTTACTTTCTTGTTCTATAATTTAAGGGAAAATCTTCCTAAATAATTTTTATAATATTGTATCAACATTCTTTTTTTGTCAGAATATTCAGGCAATCCAACTATTCTTATGTTATTTCTCCTCAATCTGTTCTCCAGATCATATTTCCAGAGAATGTTTCACATTCTCTGCTATTTTTTCATTCTTTTGATTTTCTATTATTCCTTTATGTTTTGAACATAAACTTCCCTCTATCCTATTCTAGTTTTCAAGAAATTAGTTCTTCCTTAACATTTTGGTGCCTTATTTCAAGTTGGTTGACTTTCTTTTGATAATTTTCTTGATTTTTCTTGTATCGTTCTCTTTTTTCTGATTTTATCTCACTCTCTCTTATTTGAATTTTAAAGTTCTTTTTAAGTTCTAAGTTCTTGTTTGACATTTCTCATTGAAAAAAGAGTGGCTTTTTAAAATTCATTTTTTTTGGAATAAGAACCCTGATCTTTTCTGCCCCTGTAATAGCTATATATGGTTGGGTTCTTTCTCCTTTGCTGCCTTTTTTAAAAATTCATTTCACTTTTAGCAGTTATTGATGTGATCAAGTTCCAGTCCTGATGTATGAGGAATTATGCCCTAAACCTCAGTTCCATCTTAGTGTTCTTTTCTGTGATTTATCCTGGCCTCAATTTTAAGCTCTATTCTGCACTCCTACATTAAAGGCTGAAGTACTCCATTCCTGCTCTCCCCATCACACACACTCATACACCTGCATATGATCTTACTCTGGATAATCTCTCTGATGACTACAAACTACATCAATCCTCTCTTCTCTGGAAACGAAATCAGTGACTCTGCTCTCCTGCAGGTGCCCTAAGCCAACAGGGTATCAGCCCTCTGCCATGCACTCACCAGGTGTGTGCTAGCTACTTCTCTCCAGCTGCAGCAGCCCAGCTGGGGAGGAATATGGTCAGCACAGCTGTTCTTAGTGCCTCTTTATAATGGAAGGTCTTTCAGTCTTACCCTACTCCATCATACTCTCCAGGAGGGGAAAGTTTCTAAGGCTAAAGCAGTCTCCCAATAGCAGCTGTGCTAAGGGCTTATTTGCTGATTCCATAGAGTTGACCTGGAGGTGTTTCTATTTCACTCAGACTGAATCTCTGCAGCTAAAGGTTGATCTTTCTTGGGATCTTTTTATAAGAACAACTGCTGTAAAGTGACTTGTTTACTTCTGCTTTCCCTCTGAGGTAAAGTTCTGTTTCTTTTAATGGAGGAAATTTGGAAAACCAAAAGTTTACTGATCTATTCCACTATCTTCCCAGAATCCTTTCTGAGAGAAATGGATGGGCATTTGTTTGGTTTCCACAATTGTGACAATTAAATTGCAGAAATGAAACAAATTAGAATGCTGAAAGAAACAAGGACATCACAGAATAATCAAAAGTGAAAGTTATATTCCTCCAAAAGAATGTAAGCTCCTTGGGGACAGGGACTAGCTATGTAATGAGGGGTGGAAATTCATGTCATGTAATCTCTATAGCATCCAATTAATGGGGAATCAGGGAAGGGACTTGTGTTTCAGGCTTGGAAATAAAATTCTGCCTTTGGAATTCCAAAGGTGGGTCTCTTAGCCTAGGAAACCATTTTTGCAAGAATATAAAATAAATCTTTCCTGCATTCATCAGTGGGTCAGTGGAGTATTTGGTAAGATATTTTGCTTCTTATACTCTCCAAAGGTAAAAAGTTTAAGTGATCAGTCATGATTCCAGAATCCTAACCACTTTGTGATACCCAGGCAAGAGAATAAATATGTATAGAATAAAGTACCCATTTTTGAACACAGACAAAAGTTTTGTTTGACTAACAATATGTGCTATTTTTTTTCTTTTATTTTTCTCCCAATAATGAGTAAGGAAGACAGGGGAAGGGAAAATAAATGCCTTTTAATTGAAAAGAAGGGAAATATTATCTGGGTGTACATTGTTTCCATATAAAATATCAGCTCTTTTTGTTTTGTTTTTTTCACTGTACAATGCATATAGTACAAGGATGGCCTTAACCAATACTTAATGAATGAATGAATGAATGACATGAGATTTTGGAATGAATTCTGTTGTTCAAAATTGGATTCCTGTCAGGCCTGAGCAAGAATCTCTTCTAGCTTTAAATCTATGCTCTTTTGAAAGGTCATAAATACAAAAATGCTTAAGCCATTCTTTCACAAACTCATATGTTAAGACCAATAGGGCCCACATATTATGGCAGTAAAATCAGAGCATGTTTTTATAGAGTGTGGCAGTTAAACATGGCATTTAAAGTCAAGAACTCAGGATTTTCCTCTTGTAAAAGCTTCTCTATGTATAACAAAGAGCAAAATATCTGGGTTTGAGTTAGAAAGAAAGAACCTGGATTCAAATACTGGCTTTGTAGCTTTACAGCTGTAACTTTAGATACGATACAGAACCTCCAGGAACCCTAATTTCCTCAACCAGAGAGTAGATCTTTAAGTTCTCTTATCTACTTTCATCTTTAATTAGCCATATATTTACTGAAACCTTCAACTAACTCATATTTTTATCTAGTACAATAATAGATTTATATGAGAAATAATGAAGGATAATGGAGAGAGGGTTCTTTGAGTCAGTAAATCTTAGGTTCAAGCCCTTCCTTTGACATCTACTGGCTACGTGACCAAGGACAATTTCTTAGTATCCCAAGCAACTCACTAAGAATTGAATAAAGATGACAAATTATATCAGCAAAAAATGTTTCTTTGCTCAAAGAGCCTCAAAATGGTAAAACTGAAAATCCAATCTGAAAGGAAAAGGAAAGAACTCACTTTATACAACTCATATTTTAAAACACTAATAGATATGTTTGTTAATCTTTTATCTTTCAGAATTAAGGTTCACTTGGTGTTTGTAAACAAAAGATCATTTAATTTTTCTCTCTGTAGTTGTCATCATTCAAAAGTCTTGATTGAAGTATTTGTAAGAGAAAACTTTATAAAGGATTGGTTTTAAAAATTGTATTTTTTTTCTTGAATCAATATTTAAGCTAATAAAACAAATAATACTGCTTTGTTGAGCTTATGTTCTCTCAGTTTCATAATGGTGAAGCTATGTCATGTTAAGAAAAAGTGTGGGTGAAAGATTGTCTGAGCTCCTCTCCTATTTTTATAATTCTTAATAAACACCTACTGTGGGTCAACTATTGTTTAGGCATATAAAGTACAAAAAAAAAAAATTTGTTCCTTTCAGAAAGTCTATATTGTACCAGAGGAAACAACATGTACAAATTTGACTACATAAAAATATGTGAAATACATATTAGATGTTTGGTGTGAGAACATTTTTTTTCTCCAAGAGTTATTAGGGAAAGATTTTTAAATGAGCAGGTCAGACTTTTATTTTGGAATATCAATTTACTGGTATTTCAAAGGATGGATCAGAAAGGGAAAAGAATAAATTCTAGGAATCCAATTAGGAAATGAAATAATCCAGGAGATAGAAATGAAAGATTTAAATTAGGTTAGAGCATTTAAGTAAAGATAATAAAAATTGGAGAGATGGTGAGAATCATTTCTTTTTTCAATGTTAAAAATTTAAATAAAAGGGATATTCCTTATAGATGGCGAAATTTCCAAAATATTCCTGTTTTTAAATAATACTGCATTAACTACAGTATTCTGCCCCAAACTGCACTTCCTGATGAGGTCAATAAAATCAATAAAAATCAGTTCAACTACACAAGTTGTGTGAAGAGGGAGAATAGGAGGGGTAAGAATGAATTTTGGGGATTGGCTGGCTTATTATGTGGAGCCAGATAGGCAACTCTTTGATTTTATTTCTTAACATAAAGAGACCCTACTCAAGGACAAGATTTGGTTTGAAAGGTGACTATGAGAAGGGAAATGAGCTGTTTTATATTTTCAGAGTTTTAGACTGCTTCCAATGGTCTTATATGCACACGACATTGGACCCCTTAATTCTAGGCATTTTCTCTGACTACTCTCCCCATTCTTATCATTCTCTTCCTCCCTATCTCTGCCTTCTGAATTCCCCAACTCTCTTCAAAACCCAGCTAAAATTCTTCTTTTTTTGTATCTCTATCACCACAATATCTAGTACACAGTTAAGTACTTAATAAAATATTTTTAATTGATTTATTGAAACCCATGCCTATAACATGGCTCTGGATAAGTTTAATTTTTCACAAACAAATGAATATTAAAAGAGAAAGAAGAATAGTATTGCATATAAAGAAGCTGCTATATTCCAGAGAGGAAATCCTAGAGCCATAATTGGGAGGGTAGTGGAGATTATTTTTTTTAAAATGAATAAGGGACAAATGGAAAAGGTTTTATCCTTAATTTTTCATAAAAGTCATTTGAATAGGAAGGAAAAACGGATCACAATCACAATCCAGGTCTGGAATATACCACAGTCCATGTTGTTAGTAGTGATTAAGTATTTCAATTATCTGAACCTATGCTAGAGCTCTTTTTGTTTGCCACAAACAGAGTAACTAATAATGTCCTTATTTGCCTTAATGATTAATGTCATCCTTTAAAAAGGTGCAATAATCAGTAAGGGAAGATTCTATGTTAGTCATTTTTTTTTTCTTTCTAATAGAAAAGAGCTATCTATTGCTTTGAAAATTATCAAAATTTTGTAAGGAAGAAAATATTCCAAATTTTTGTGAAAGAGAAAAGAGAAGATAGTCTTATTCTGATATATAACAAATTTGGAGGGGAAAAAAAACTCAACAAGTTCATAAGATGAAGAGATAGAAAGCCATGGGCAGCTCTTATCATGGGCAGATAGATTGTTGGACCTGGAGCCAGGAGGATGTGAATTCAAATCTGGCCTCAAACACTAGCTATGGGCTTCTAAGCAAGTTACTTAATTGTAAAATGAAGTAAATAATAGCAGCTACCTTACAGGAGTATTGTGCAGATGAAATGAGATCATATTTGTAAGGAGTGTATAGTAGTAACTATAAAAATGTTTTTTCTCCTTCCTTTTTGGCTTAAAATTACATAGGGGAAGTTACCCTGAGGAGAAAGAGAGAATTATCCAGAATAAAATCCTAAAGACACAAAGGAAAACTTCTAAGCAAGTTACTTAATTGTAAAATGAAGTAAATAATAGCAGCTACCTTACAGGAGTATTGTGCAGATGAAATGAGATCATATTTGTAAGGAGTGTATAGTATAACTATAAAATGTTTTTTCTCCTTCCTTTGTGGGTTAAAATTACATAGGGGAAGTTACCCTGAGGAGAAAGAGAGAATTATCCAGAATAAAATCCTAAAGACACAAAGGAAAACATCTAAGCAAGTTACTTAATTGTAAAATGAAGAAAAAAATAGCAGCTACTTTACAGGGGTATTGTGCAGATGAAATGAGATCATATTTATAAGGAGTGTATAGTAGTAACTATAAAAATATTTTTTCTCCTTCCTTTTTGGGTTAAAATTATATAGGGGAAGTTACCCTGAGGAGAAAGAGAGAATTATCCAGAATAAAATCCTAAAGACACAAAGGAAAACAATCCTGGTGAGGGTAAAAAAACAGGAGTCATCTGAAGAGACTGATTACTCAGAGAACTCCCAAACATCATAAATTTTGAAAACATAAGTACAGAAGATGGAAGGGAGGCAGCTAATAACGAAAACCATTTATTTCACAGAGCTGTAAAAAAAAAAAAAAAAAAAAAAATAGGGCTGGGAGTGCTAATCAGCCTAAAAGAAAACTAATACAGAATCTTGCTCTTTCCCTGCTTCTCTACGCTGTCCAAGGTAGCCTTAGAGGGGAAGAGAAGGGGTGCCCTTTTTATACCCAATAACAGCACTATTATTCCTCTACTCTTACAACTCAGCTGTCTCCCTGTGATCATTAGTACTCAAGATCAAATTGTATTCTCTCTTTATAGACTCTCAGTTCTTGACTTTAGGGGGACAGTATATTTTCTATCTTAGTATTCCTGGTCTTTACCCAGTTCCTGGCACATAATAGGTATTGAATATTTGTTTGTTTATTGAGTGAAGCAGGACTGAGGGATCCTGTGCCTACTACTAATCCATATGTAATCTGGGAAAAAAGCATCCTATACCAGATGATCCATGAGCATGAGGAGATCCAGCATCGACAAACAAGAATGAAATCATCCCTATCCTTCTTTCTCTGAGGCTGTTTATTATTCTTTCCTTCAGATGGGTGAACTAGAGGCTGGACAAGCCGAATGACCATGCAGGAGCTCAGTGGCACAGTCTGCCTCCATGTTGGCCAGTAGTCCTCCCAGGAGGTACATACAGATCTTATCACAGGGTAGGAGAAAAAGTCACTCCATCTGGGTTAACACCCACTTTCCTCCCTCCACTCACACTCTTAAGCTCCATTTGTAGGTAAGCCAATATCTGATTTCCCCAGTAGATGATCTCATCTTGATAGATGTGGCCTGGGGCAGTCAGAGATGACACACAGCACACCCAGCCAGTGTCATGAGCCTCTGCAGAGCATTAGTGGAGATTCCCCAGTCACTGCACTAATCCAGCCCTACCAGCTGTACAGAGCAGTTTATTAACTAGGCAGTATAGAGTTTTCCCAGGCTGGCAAGGAGTGGTGGGTCATTACTGAGCCCCAGCTGTGCAATAGCCTTTCCTAGGAGCTTTTTCTTGTATACTATAAACTTTATCTCCCTGTGACTATGTGCTGTGTGATTTTGTAAGCCTTATCACATGGGAGTTCCTCCACTAGAACAAACAAGTCACCACTTCTTGGTCATTATGACAAATAAGGAAGACAGTACATAACTGATACCTAACAGGGTATCCCTGAAAAAAGGAAAGTGTTAATGGCCTAAGGCCTTCCTGAAATCCCTCGGCTACTAGGCTGTTTAGAGAGCCAACAGGTGGTCAGCTCCTCTGTCTAGTGACCCTTAGGTCATTAGGGAACAAAATAGCAGTGCAGAAAGCATCTTTCTCTCCAGTTTTTTTTTTCTCCTGGCCATGAAAAATCATGTCTGTGCTATATCTAGAAATATCAGGATATAATAGGAAGAGAACTAACTTCAGGAAATATCGGGTTCAAATCCAGACTCTGACACATGCAGGCAGTGTGACCTTGCACAAATCCTAACCTCTCAGGGTCTCCATTTAGTTCAAAGGCACAACCAAGGCTGATCTACATTAGCAGAGACAGTTTCCTCATTAGACATTATACCAATAACTTATGGTCAAAAAAACAAAAAAAGGTTTCCAAAATTTACCCCTCCCACCTCTTGGATTGTCTTGCTAAACACAACAGAGACCCTTCCCTGGAGGCCTTAATGTTTTCATTCCCAGAACTTCCTTCCTAGGACCCAATCTTCTTGCTTGGTAAGCCCCCCATTATATAGATGGGTTTCAACCATTCTTTGTTTTATTCCCCAACTATCTACTCACCAGTCCCCCGCTGGCCCCAATGTTTGCCCCTGCTTTCTTTTACCTAAACTATAATTAAATGAATATTTCTATTTCTCTTTCTAATTAGCATATTCCTCTTAGCATCCTTAAACCCCGAATCCCCTCCCTAGTTACTACCATTCCCCATTTTGTAACTTCCTAGAGGATAGGGAAAGGCTTTAATTTTACATTTCTATCCTTATTTTAGCTCAGTGCCCACTGCATGGCCCATATTAAGTGCATAATAAATGAATTTTCACTTATGCATTCATTTATTCACTCTAACTTCTTTCCATATGCTCTCTAATTTGATCACTTGATTATGCTAAGGTTTCTTGGCATTAGATGCTATTTCATTTCAGGAATAATGAAGTATATCATTTAACGAGCATCAACATTTGTAGTTATTATCACTATCATCATTGTTGCCATTATCCCACATATACTCGGAAGGCAGCTTTGAAGCAGTCTTCCAGTCCATATTATGCTACATTTACCCTGGAGACTGACATGTTCTGATTTTTCTCCTTCCTCTCTCTATTTCTTCTAGATCCTGATTAATATACTTAAAATATGATACAGAAAGAGACTTCGGGGGCCTAGGAAGATGAGCCAGGGAGAGAAAGCCCTTGGCATTGGCCTGAGTAATCAGGAAAAAATTGGGGATGATGTAACTTAAAGATCCAAGCTCCCTGATCTGGAGATATCACTGTCAGAAAATTGCCCAAAGCAGTAATGAAAAGGAGAGGCTCTTATGCACCAAAATGCTTAGAACAATACTTTTTATAAAAGGTAAAACCTGATTCAAATTCAACCTCAGATCCTGACTAGCTGTGTGATTTCAGGCAAGTCTACTTCAATGCCCTTAATTGTAAAATAATAACATCCTTTATCCCCACAGGATTACTATAAGAATGAATTGGTTTTAAAGCAAGTTTCATAAAGGGTTCTACATTGTCTGTGCTCTAGTATGTGGAGAATAGCTGGGAAACTGGAAGGATTAAAAGTATATGGAGAAAGTGAGAAAGGATGACCAAAGAAAAATTGTCAGCTAAAGAGAAAATGGCTGTCCTTCAAACAGGCAATCTTTTCCAAGTCACTTAGCCACATTTGATTTGTTTGATATGGACTTTCTCTTTTAAAAAAATTGTTGACAAACATTAATTAATTAAAATTTTTAAAATAAGATAAAATTCTAAGTTTTCTGTTTGTTTATTTTGTTAGATCCAACCATATCACTCTCCCATCAAACCTTTAGGTCTTCCCCAAAATGTCCTATGAAGTAGGAGCAAATAACCTCAGAAATTATAAATCCAAGCTGTAATCATTGTTCACTGAAGAGCATGAACTCCTGGGTAATCCGTTATCAGTGTGCTCAGACCCCAGACAAAATGATATTATAGTCAAACACAAGAAATCTCCTAAAGAAATACTCCTAAAACAAACAAACAAAAAAAGACATTTACAGATCCAAAATCATTCTGGTCATATATACATGATCATTGTTTCCTTTCCTCTCTCTCCAAGTATCTATCATACAATTCTGTGAAATCATTGATGTGGAACAATTTCCAAGAGCCAATGAGAGAGAAACAAAACTTCTCCCTGAATTCATGGACTATTGGAATAATTCCATCTTGAAAAAGAGAGAATTTTAGCCAAAGATATCAATCCCAACTGATTCTTTCCTGGCCCCATTTGTTAGGATTCTTACAAGGTGCTAAGTCACTGGAATGGATAGACACAGTAATTATCTAATTTAGCATGGTACTTAACAGTTCTCTAGTTCAATAATGTATTTACTAGAATTCCATGAGATTCACACCTTTAAGAGAGCATACTTTTAAAGAACTCCCACAAGCCCAGGGAGTACCCACAAGCCCATTCTCTGGGAGGATATAAGGAGCCAGGATTTAGTGGGGAAGGTGAGAGTCTGGAATCAGTTAAGGAGAGGACTTCCTGAGAGAACTTCCAGGGGACTTCGGAGGAGAGGACTTTGGGAGATTCAAGGCCAAAGAGGACTTTGGGAGGTTCACAACTAGGATTGACTTCTGGGAAACCCACAATCCCACACTCTTGGAGGTGGAGTCTGATTCATTCTCACTTTGACTTCTGTGCTGGCTGGAGACATGGGAAAGAGGAGAGGCTGGAGACACTCAGACAAGAGCTCATTGGGGAACCAAGGAGAGAGATAGGCCTCCATTAAAGCTAGCCAAGCCCCAAGTGAAGGAGACAAGACTTGAAGGAGAAAATAAAGGATCTGGAGATAAGATTTAAAAAGAGAAAGTAAAGGACTTTAACTCCTGGCTGCATTTTGGGATTATTGGAACTGAACTAAAACTAAGGCTGCCTCCAGATTTGTTCATAGAGAACAATCACGATCTAGAGAAACAGAACATCACACCCATTGCCTTTCCTAAGGTGCTAACAATCCTCACCATGTCTTTCCTAAGCTCAAGTAGCTTCCAGAGGCTCCTGCTTGTTTCTAAAACAATTTTTCCTTTGTTTCTTTAAAAGTCCTTTTCAGTATGACTCCCTCCTCCTTCTTCTTCATATTCATCACAACATATTTTCCTATATTTTGAATTCCAGACCATCTTAGCCTAATCGCTGCTCCTTGTATACAACCTTCCATTTTTCTGTTTCCAACTTTTTCTGCTTGTCCCCCTGCCTAAATATATCCTCCATTGTGACTGTCTTCTAAATTGTTATCTTTATTCCTTTGCCATTTTCTATCAGACTTTCTAGGGTTTTATTTCTTAATGACTTCTTTGGATTAGATTAGAAATTACTTCCCAACTATAACACAAGATACTTGAGGGCAAGAACTCTTTTGTTATTAATGGTATACCCCCAGTGCCAAGAATGTTGCCTGACACTCTTTTTTGTCAGTTTTTTGACCAGATTTTTTTATTTCTTTGGAATGGGGAATGCTCACTAAGAAACCTCCCACCCATCCACTAATGCAAATCAGACTTTTCTTCAACTCCATCTTAAAAAGAAGTTGGGGGAAAAGCAGGGCACTAAGAGATTGATATATCTACAAAGCCATTAAGTATATTTTTAGAAGTGGGAATTTTAATCCAGGTCTTCCCAATTCTTTTGCTGATTCTTTTTTCACAACTCATTGATCCCTCTGTGCATTCAACACTTGTCAAATAAATAAATGAAAAATAAATAAATAAATTTTTAAAAATAAATAAATAAATAAATAAATGCATGTCAAATTAGCTTGCTTTGTTAAAACTATATTCAGGTACTTAAATAAACACACTAAGATTTAAAGAAGAAGGGACAAAAGATGTTTTCACTGCAGAATGTTGTTACTTCTTACGTGTTTCTAACCACAAACTTTGCTTCCTTGGGAACATAGCATGACTGGTGCCAAAGTGCCAGCAGGAGCCAGGAACATAAGCAACTGTTCCATTATTGTGTCAAATGTTCCCGTCCGCCCAGAAGCTGGTGACTTTACCCAATAAACAAGAAAGGGATGCCTCTTTCTATTCAAAATAATGGCAACGAATTTTGAAATCATTTCACGGTGGATAAACAGCCAAGTTATGCTGTGGATGTGTTACTATATAAAGCCAATGGGTGCTTGAACTAAATCTAAAGTAGAATGTGTGGGACCACCAGCTGAATCTGTGTGTGTGTCTGTGGCCACGACTATGGGAGTGTGAGGGGATGTGTCAGTGCATGTTCACACTTTGCTAGAAGCTCCAGGTTCAGGCTCTCTCTTGCCTGAGTTCACTAAGTTTCAATATTAAAGGGAAAATGCAGCCTCTGAGTGTAGTCCTGGATCCTCATTAAAGCAACAGTAATCAAAAGAGAAATAAAGGAAGACAAGGTCGGGTCAATGGTAAGCTTTGATTTAATTCTAACGCAGAATTAAGGAGAGAACTCCGATATTCATCCACCTCCCAAAAGTCAACACATGACCTTCTGTGGTACAAACATAATTGGCAAAGAAAAAGTCTTTGAATTTTCTGCAAAATAAGGCAAGTTCTAATTAGAGCTGATGAATCAAGAAGACAATATTCTCTTCCCGGGGCATCTTTTCTAATAATAATGACATTTTGGTAACTTTCATTTTCTTAAAATCTTCACTGTTGGATGAGCATGAATTTGAGTCTAATAATCCTTTATGAGATATGTTCCACAGCCAGTTCTTTATAAATTGAGGAAATTGAAGTTCAGAGAGGTCAAATAGCTTGTCTATTGTCATGCATTTAGTAAGAGTCAGGGCACATATGATCATTGTTCCTGATGTCAAGCCCAGCACATACAAAATCACAGCTTCAAAGAGGGTGGGGGTGGCAGCATCCTCTCAATTTAAACCTGTACCCCCAAAGAGAATTCCTCAGTCCAATGTCCCTGATAAGAGGATATCCACCTACAAGTTTAAGTAACTTTAAACTGGATCCTGAACTTATATATTTCTATTATATACGACTGTATATACACATACCTATGGATGTGTTGAGAATATATTTATGAGATTTTTAGATATTTATTTATTTTAGATATTTATATATTTACAAATTCATTCTGGAATAATTGGTTTCCTTTGAAACACTATGTATAAAATACATTTAAAGCATTTTATGCTTTTAAAAAATTTATTCAGAAAAGAGGCCTCTAGGCTTCTCCAGAACACCAGAAAGGCTATATCATATAAAACAATAACAACAACAATAATAAAACTTCAAAATCCCAGATCAAAGTAAAAATAGCCAGTGAGGGAGAAATTAATTGCCTCTCCAAGTTACCCATTCCCATTTTGTACAATCTCACTGTAATTAGGTGGTGCAATGAATAGTTCCATGGATTTGGAGTCACCTCAAATCCATCCTCATACAGTTATTAGCTGTGTGACCTTGAGTAATTCCTAACCTCTACCTGCTTCAATTTCCTCATCCATAATAGTATTTACCTCCTAAGATTCTTATGAGAATCAAATGAGACAATGATTTGAAATGTAAGTTTATAAATTTTGCAAATTTTACAAATTTACAAACCTTAAAGTACAAGGTAAATATTAGCTATTTTTCCTCTAAGAATTAGGAAATTAGAAATGTCAAAATACTCCAGTATCTTTTCTAAAGAAATCCCAAATGGGGTCATGAAGAGTCAAACAAAACTAAAATCAAAGGAAAACATGTCAGTATATGTCTAACTATGTCTGATTAGACTAATATGAGCTTGGAATGCTCTACCACTGTAAAGGGCTGAAGCTCATCAGTTAATACACTGAGGACAGACAATGGAGCACTTGAGGCTAATTACCAATTGGATGATACTCCATAAGAATATACTTGGAAAATGGCCCTTCCCACTATCCTGTGCTGGCCCAATCGTTTGGTGTATACAGAGAATTGTGGGAGGGACTAGCAGGTGGAAGGAGATTGGTTGGGAGACAAACAGGTGAGGTTGTAGAGGTCCTGTGTCCATCCCCTGACTTCTACAGCTAAAGACCAAGAATAAAGACATTTGCTTATCCTGACTCCAACTGATTCTAAGGTATCCAGGGTGCTAATGCGATCATCACATACCATAGTCCCTACGAACATTTGGGGTGGCTTCTCTAACTTTATGTATCCCATATTTCTTTTGAGGTACTTCCAATTTTCTTTGCTCATAAAATATAGCACTTTTTCTGATAAGGGCAAATCATGCTGGGTGGTCCTGTGCCTATGTCCCCCATGTCATACAATTGATTTTAAAGTTCTTAAGAAAGACCTTGAGAGTGTCCTTGTACCACTTTTTCTGATCACCTTATGAACACTTCTTCTGTGGGAGTTGTCCATAAAAAAAGTCTTTTCAGCAAATGTACATTTGGTGTTCAAGCAATATATCCAGTCTCTTGCAATATGGGAGCCATCTGGCAAAATGGATCGCTTCACGTGAGAGGATAAAGATGATACAAGGAGACTGAGGGGCCGTTGCTGTTCTCTGACCTCTCCACTGAGAGGTCATTATGTTGTCTGACCTCGATTCTCTTCTCTCTTGCCCCCAATTTATTTCATTCCCAATCCACAAGGAACATCTATGTTAGTAAAGGCTCCTTTGCAACTCCTTCAAGTGTTATGATCCACAGCTGTGGAGACTCTCAGAGAGTTGATCTGCCCCTTCACTCAGGCATGGTCCTTTACAACAGCCCATCACAGTTTAGCTTGAAAAAAAAAAGAGCTTATCCTACCAAGTGATCTTCAAAATCATCCAAGAACCATCCTGAACAACAGAAATATTAGGAAATATGCACTTACATTAAGCTAAAAAAATTATGTTGCAATTTCTACCTACTAAACTAGTTATATCCTCTGAAGACACACAGCAAAAAAACTAATTCTTCCACTTGCCAAGTAAAATCTAGTATCTCATGTGTCTTCTCTTTACCATCCTCCCTTTCTACCTTCACTGTATAAATCATTCTCATCTGAAAGATCTAAACCAGCATGAGACAAAGTCTGGCTTGAGTCAAAACATCTAGAAGAAGAAAAGAATAACCTCACATATAATTGATGGAACTTATGTTCTGTCTATATGGCGCCATGGATAGGCTTATAAATTGAAGTCTGTGAGATGGTATTTTTAGATTTTTATCTCATTATTTATTGATGAAAGACAGACCCAAGGCTAGGGTACAAACACATGCATCTACATGTAGATCTTCATTGCATCAGTAGCAGAGTCAGGCTTCAAACACAGGTCTTCTCTTGAAATCTAATGTTTCTCCCTCATACACTTTATTTCCCATAATATTGTTCAGGGGGAGAAAGGAATATGTATTAAAGAGTTTTCATGCAACTCAATCACAAGTCATAAAGAGTCATAAATAATGACAGAATTAAAGGACCTTGGTCATTGATATCACTCATAAATTAGCCTTGATCCCTTGTATTTATATTCAGAAGCACAATCCAGTAGTTAAGGAAACAATAAAGACTTGGGGAACTCAATTGTGGACTGAGAAAGGAGTAAGATTTCTATCACTTCCCCTCCATCACTCATGGAATAATTATCTACCTACTTAGAGACACCACATGAAGCTATCGAGATTCTTTAAGTATCTATTATAACTATCCCCTCCTGTGGAATGGGAGCCTCATAAAGGCAAGAATTATTATATTTTTGTCTCTACATCTTCAATTAGACAATAAAGCCTAGACATGTGATTTCATCTATATGGGAAACTCCCTCTATCAATATATCACATATATGTGCATATATATGTATATATGTTTGGGTATATATATACATGTATACATATATAATGTACATATGTGTGTATGTATATATATGTGTGTGTATATGTATATGTATATATGTGTTTGGGTATATATGTATATGTATATATATATATATATATATACATATACATATATATGTGTGTGTGTGTGTGTGTGTGTGTGTGTGTGTGTGTGTGTGTGTGTGTGTGTGTGTTAGGTTCTTACTTAAGAGATAGAGTCTCTTGTCTGGGCCAGACTTGAGGCAGCTCTCCGAAGGAAGAAGAAGTCACTACTCTGGACGCTCAGATTATCGGATTACCTGATAAATTAGCCAAAAGGCAATCAGATTGCAAAAATGGATTACACTTGGGGAGAATACAGGCCTTTTAAAGCAACAAAGCTGTGTCCAGTGCAAACAACTCCAATGTAATTGCCAGATGATGAGAAGAGATTTATAAAGTGGTAAATAGAAGGTAATTAGATAGGTTAACTGCCTGGGAGAGAGGGTTTGCTTGAATTTCTTCAGCAGGAGAAGGAATCAGATGGGTGCCAAAGAATCGTATTTGCCTTGTCCATCGGAGAGAGACAGAAAAAGAAAAAGACCTTGAAACAAAGGAGAAAATCTAAGAAACATCTGACACTGAAAGAGCATGGCTAATAAGAAGACTGTTAAAGAACTTTAAAACCAGCAGGAATCATTGGATTTCCTAACACAAGATGAGATAAATGGAGAATGGACTTATGGACATGTATAAATTCTCAATTTATGATTATTTGATCATATTATTTGTTACATACTTCTAGCATGTATTATGTTACTATGTTACTATGTGTTTATGTAATCTATGTAATTATGTGTAATGCCTCCCATATTGATGGATTTATGTTTCAAGGTCATGACCACCTTATGTTCTAAATCAAAAGTAAGGGGGAGATGTTAAGTTCTTACTAAGTGCTAATGAGAATTAATGAGATATTAGGTTCTTACTAAGTACTAAATCAGTACTTAACAATTCTCTAGTTCTGGTCTTTACTAGGAGTTTAACCCCTTTGAACTCCTGTGGAGGAGCTTGCATGCTTAGGAGGAGCAAGTTCATTGATTGAAGTAATTTTTCCCTGAAGCCCTTGTGTTATCCCACGCCCATTCTCTGGGAGGATAAAAGAGGGTGGCACTCAAGAGATGGAGATTGTCTCTGGACCAGAGTTGGCGGCAACCGTCTGGAGACAAGGACTCTCTATAGGAAGAAGAATCTGTCCGAGAGAGATTTGAGTTGACACAGCAGATCTCCTCCCAGAGAAAATCGGCAGTCTCTGGAGACAACAGAATTTTACATATATGTACGTATATATATATATATATATATATATATATATATATATATATATATATATATATATATATATATATATATATATATATATATATATATATATATATATATATATATATATATATATATATATATATATATATATATATATATACATATATATGTGTATATATATATATATACATACATACATACATATATATATGTTTGGGTATATATGTATATATGTATATATAGGTACATATATGTGTGTGTGTGTGTGTATATATAAAGCCACAGTGGGTATATGTCAAATATGGGACTTGAACCCACTTTCTCTTGAATCTGAAGCCATCCCTCTATCCACTATACCATTTTATCTCTCTCTGAGTATATGATTAATAAATACTTGTTCAGTCGAATTGTTGGCTGCAAGTTAAATTTTCATCCAAATCACAGGTGGATTAGGAGATATACCAATATGCTGAGTCTGAAGGATGCTCTTCATCAAACTAGCTCCACCACTTCCAGCCAGTTACTCAGTCTTCCTTGAAATCACTTTTATCACAAAAAAGCAATGTGGTATTTTTTTATTATTCAGCTGGATGGGTTTAATTGCCTCAACTGCAAACAGCAACATTGAGAATTTCCAGTTCTAGGCTAGCAGAGTTTTTTCAACTACTATCATTAATATATAGAGCCAGGCACTGAGCCACTGCAGGCAGCTCTGGGAAAGGGAGCTGGCAGGTCCCATGGAGGGCCAGACTGCAGAACCAGGGCTGATCTTGATGACTCTGCACAGAGAGGGGAAAATTTAGTGGGGACACAATACATTCAGAAGAGTGAGAAACTGTTTACTGAAAATATTCAAAATGATGAAATATAAGTGGGAGAAAGAAGAATTCAACTAAAGATAAAGAAAAAAAAAAAGAAAGATTTGATTAAAAGGACAATTTCTCAACAATTAGAGCTGCCTAAAAGTGGAATGGACTGCCTCCAAGGCTACTGGACTTCTTTCACTAGAGATTCTCTAACAGAGAGGTAGCACAGTAATATTGAAAGACTGTTCTGGAGTATTAGAAGATCTAACCCATACTCCTCAAGTAACCTTTTCAGGGTTTCAGGTTTCAGTTTTCAAAATCTTTAACATAAGGATATTGGATTATATGATCTCTTTGCTTCCTTCCATTTCTACATCTATGATCCTTTGAAGTAATTTCGCCTTTGCACCTCAGTTTTCTTATATGTAAAAGGAAGAAGGGTGACTGAATGGCGTCAGAGCTGCCTTCCAAAGATCTAGACTGGTGAACCTATGATCAAAGAGCCTAGATGGACATGTGGGGGAAAGTTATAGAGAGAATGTATTTTTAGGGACAGACTGGACTAAGGGAAGGTTTGGAGATCCTCTCTAATTCAGAAATTCTGAGATTCTGAAGAGAAAAGCAGATAGCTTAAAGCAAGGAACAACTACTCAGGGATCTGGGAAAGAGATACTCCCTGAGCTGAGTGAGTAAGAAGAATGGAAACAAAACAGGCACTACATGACCAAGTCAATGCTTCTAGTCCAGCTTTTCCATGTCTACGAAGCCATGGTTTTCAAATTACAGATCCCACATTGGCATTTTTGTGCTAAAAATGATGTCAAAGACCCAAGCTTCTTTCCCTCCATCCCCTTCCTTCATACTAAAGTACTTCATAAAACTCCTCTAAAAAGGCACATGTAACACCCTCCTTACATAATCATGTCACAGAACTGGGTCCAACATTAATAAGAACCAGCTTAAGTAACACTTCTTTATGACAGAGCACTGCTCTACTTCGGCATAAGGGGCCAAGAAATTTTCTGAATTCATGGAGATCCTTTTTTTTTTTTTTTTTTTTTTTTTTTTTTTTTTTTTGGTAATGTTCCAATCCAAAAGTACTTATTTACCTGTTCTAGATTTGCAGTCCAGAATACCTCAGATGAAATCTGACCTTAAAGACTTATTAGTTTAACTGCCTTGAACAAGTCATCACACTTCTCTCAACCTCCATTTTCTCATCTTTAAAAGAAGAAGAATTAACAGATATCATAGGGTTATTGTGTGACATAGGAGATAAGTAGAAAATCCCTTCTAAACATAAAAATGACATATGAATGGTAGCTAATATTATTGTCCTTCCGTATGTATTTGTCCTTCTGCTCACCTAGAGAGCAACACTTTTTTATGGTTCATCATAGGGACAAGGATTTGTCTCTCTTGAAAAAGGAGTTTCTCAGCTACACCCAGAGAAGGAACACTGGGAATTGAGTGTAAAATATTTGCACTATTGTATTTCTACCCAAGTCTACCTTCGGAATCCAATTCTTATCAGGCAACAAGAAATTTGGTTTTACACACATATATTGTATTAAGGATATACTGTAACACATTTAATATGTATGGGATAGCCTGTCATCTAGGGGAGGGAGTAGAGGGAGGGAGGGGAAAATTTGGAAAAGTGAATACAAGGGATAATCTTATAAAAAAAATTACTCATGCATATGTACTGTCAAAAATTATAATTATAAAATTAATTAAAAAAAAAAAAGAAAAAGGGAGTTTCTTATACCAATGAAATCATGTTTTGGTCCAAAACAAAACATGAGACCCTATATGTAGGGTTTCTATATATAGTAAATGCCCAATAAATATTTGTTGAATAAATCCATAAATCTACAACTGGACAGTGGATCAAATTAATAGATATATGAATAAACAAATAAGCAGATAAATAAATAAATGGGTTATAAATGAATAAATAGATAAATATGTATGTTTGTATAGATGGATGAATGAATAACTACATAAAGAGAAGATAGATGATAATAGAATTAATAAAGAGATAAATGAATAAAAAGTAGATAGATAGATAAATGGAAAGAGAGATAGATGGATAGATAGATAGATAGATAGATAGATAGATAGATGATAGATGATTCATGGATAGATAGCATAAAGAGAGAGGAAAAGAGAAGAAGAAAGAGGGGGAGTGAGAGGAAGAGGTGTTAGACAAAGAGAGATGTAGCTAGACTGATGCAATGGCCTAGACCCCAATTTTTAGTACGATGGATGGCACTTATCTAAATGCTGTATAAACTCGTTAGCAACTAATTATCTTAATAGAAAGTTGGAGGTAGCATTAGATAGCAAAATTCTCTAAAGATCTGTTATCCCTGTTCATGAATCAATCCCTCTGGGGTCCGACCTCTGCCATGGTTCCTTTCATTGATGAATTTCCATTTGTTCCATCTTTAATTTTTCTGAAATTGTAGTATTCCATTATTCATGGTCTTAAGTGTTGTGTACATAATTGATTAAAAGAAAGCACTGCAGATGTGTTCCATCCAGGTTATGATAGTTAGAATTCTTTTATCGTTTTGGGAAATCGACATGGCTTTTTAGTATATACTTTGTTCCTTCTGCTGAGCAAAATGATAATGTCATTTATTATGTGAGGCATATCCTGGATTCTTTTGACTTCCTTGGGGTAGCAACTCTTTCCTATTGATTGCTATGCTTTAAAAGATAACATGATATAATAACAAGAGAACCATGTGGAGTCAGGAAAGGTCTATCTCTGATGCATGCTAGATGTGTACCATTTTCAAATTAATTAATATTCCAGTGTTCTAAACAATTCCTTCAGATTATAAAATGGATGGCAACACTGTACCTGGGAAATAACAGTAAATCTGAATGAATTGTAATTGTAATGATCAAATTTGGCATTAAAAAACATTTACTTTCCTCTGCTTGTTTTATCGATTAAGTTTGTTGAAATGTATTTTTAATTTCTAATACAATATTTGTTTCAAGGGATGTCCCTGAGGATGGTGGAGGAGAGCAATATACTTATAAGTTCAGCTATATAGACACATGTCTACATATGGATGGATGCATACATGCATGTGTTGGGACCCTGGATCTTTTAGAATCAGTCGGAGTCAGGATAATTAAAAGTCTTTATTCTTGGTCTTTTGTGGTTGCAGTCAGGGGATTAGATCTAGCAATCTCCACACCTCCTTCCTCTCTCTCCACCACCAGGAGAATGAATCAATTTCCTCCTCCTACTCCACCCTCTCATGTCACTTCCCCTTCTTTGTCCACACCCACCGATCCAGCCAGCACCAAATAGTTGGGGAGGGTCATCCTTCAAACATGTGGCAATAGAGAATTGTCCAATTGTCAATTAGCCTCTTGTGCTCCATTATCCAAGTGCATCTGTTCTAGCCCTCTACATGCATGTGTAAAACATACATTTTTATTAATCATCATTTGGAAAGGTTATCAGTTATAATCATTTGCTAATCTATATTAGTGAAGAAAGTTATCATAACAGGGAGCTCCTCACTTTGATGAAATTGCTGATCCAGACTCCCCACTTTGCCCAAAATAACCTTTAAAATGGTGATGGAGTTAACTTTACATCTTTACTTTTAATCATTTTCCACTATGGGAGAAGCCTACATATTTTTAAATGTATGAATGGGATTCTTCCACTTTCTCATTCTACCATTCTCTGATTGTAATTAGAGAAGGTCAGACTCCTCAAATGAGATGAATAATTGATGTGTATTTTGGTGTTAACAAATCCATTAATAACTCTTTACCAACTAAGAGGATTATAGGCCATTAGACATCTGATGATATATATTGTATCACAGGAAATATATTGTAATGAGTTGAAGGAATCAGACATACTTTGGGGCCTAGTTATAAAAACAGTAGTTACTTCACTTCAAGTGTCTGGAGAGTCCAAGTTTAGAGGTTTCTAGTTTCAAAAGTTGGAACCAAATTTCCAAGATCATCTTTTCCCTCCTTCTCCCTTTCTTTCTCCACCTTAACTCCTACTTGTCTTCCTCTCTCTTCCCTAGCCCCCATTTAATTGGTTATATCCTTGGAGAAGATGGAAAAGTACCAGAAATCAAGCCACTCAGAGTAACCTCATATAATGCTGGGAATATGGAGAGCAATTTATTTGGGGATCATTACTCACCAGTGCAAGTAGAATTTGGTTGAATGATCCCAGAGATAATGCTATACAAATATACCAGTCTATGTCACACAATGTCTTTTCTTTTTAATCTTCTCATGCGTTATTAAGTTTGATTTTTCCTGTAATCAGATAAAAATCTATCTTACAGAATGAATAAATTCAGAGATTACTATTTTTGTAATCATTTCTTTCTTTTAATTCCCTTTATTTGATGAATAGACTAGTGTTCTTCTGATAGGCAAAATTGAAGGTGAAAATTCTTCTTCACTCCTCCTCCCCCTTCTCTCCCTTCTCTTCCTCCTTCTCCTCTTCCTCCTTCTTCTCCTCTTTCCTCCTCCTCCTTCTCCTCCTTCTTCTTTTTCTTCTTCTTGCTCTTATTCTTTCCCTTCTTCCTCCACTTCTTCTTCTTCTTCTTTTCCTCTTCATCCTCCTCTTCCTCTTTCTTTTAGTCTTTCTTTCTCCTCTTCCTCCTCCTGCTATTAATATTTTTTTACCCCAGGTCTTGACATTGACAAGCAGTCTGTGTGTCTTAGACCACTGAAACCAATAACAAACTGTCAGATTAGAAAGTCTCTGATCTCTATCCTGGAGCACAACATACTTCTCCCAGAGGTTGTAAACACAACATAACTGTGTTTTCTATATGCCAGAAGTATTTGAGAAATGGATGGTTTCAAATGCCTCTTTGTCTCTTATAAATTCACTTCCCTGTGTTCCAATTAATATTTCTTCTTCTGTTATTTTGAAACTAGAGATAAAATAAAGCCTTTCTATTGATATATGCTAAAATATAAATAGTAATTTTTTCCAGTGCCTTATAAAAGATATGTATATTACAATCCTGAGAATCAGGAACTATATTCATCTTTGACTATTCTTTCTGAATTAAGCATGACATTTTTTAATCATTTTCCTTGTTTTTCCTATGTCCACATTCATAACAAGTTTACAGCAGATCAAGGTTTATACACATTTATTTGCTAATATCTAATTTAATCCTTTCACAGCTAGGTGGAACAATGAATTTAGCATCTGTGAAATCATAAAGACTCATCTTCCTGAGTTCAAATCCAGCCTCGGACACTTAGTAGCTGTTTGACCTAGAACTTAACCCTGTCTATCTCAGTTTTCCCATCTGTATAATCAGCTGAAAGAGGAAAGAGCAAACTCCTCCAGTTATTTATCAAGAAAACTCCAAATGGGGTGATGAAGACTAATATATTACTAAAAATGACTGAGCAACAATAAATCTAGTCCTTTTTTGAATTTTCTGAGGATCATGATCATGCTTATCAGTGCATTGCAAGACAAGATGTCTAAATATCCAATAAGAAGATGATTCTTCTTATTTTTGAAACCAACTCCATCAATTTCCTCATTAGAAAAATTTAGTCAAATAATTTTTGATAGTTGGAAGGCCAGTGGACAATGGCTGTAACCACTACCTGAAGAGACCCACAATTCAACAGTACCTAAGTACTCAGCTAGCCTTTGCTTAAAGATGTCCAGTGAAGAACCCATTACTTTTCACAGCAGTCCATAGCATTTTGGGACAGCTCCAATTGGAAGGAAGTTGTTATTTTCCCTTCTGAAATCAGTCACATATGGGTTGTTGTTTGTTTGTTTTTTGTTTGTTTGTTTTTATAATATCCTTGACATTACTTCTTCTCAATTAACTCATGTCACATTCCTCTCTCCAATGTCTGATTCTTTATATCAAATGTTAAGAAACTGGAATATTACATGACTTTCATGATATCAAAGTCACTGGGAAAACAACGAAAATATCAGTCTTTATTTCCAGGAACTTTTGAGAAATTATTTAGAAAAAAGGGTTTGATAATAATAAGAATAACAACACCAATAACATTTATATAATAGTTATGTGCCAGACACTCTGCTAAGTACTTTACAAATATAATCTTTTATTGGCAGTCATCTCTTGGAGTGACATAAAAGAAGAGCATCTTTCTAAAGACAGGACTAACCAGATGTGGTAAATAGGGCTTGTCTTTTTTCCTCCTTGCATTGAGAAAAATCTCCATAATCTGAGGACATTTTGTCTCCCGGTTCAATATTAATTACACAGAGATGAGGGAATTGAACAGCTTCATAATCTTTTTCCCAGAATCTCTGTGTGTGTGTGTGTGTGTGTGTGTGTGTGTGTGTGTGTGTGTGTGTTTAACAAATGGCATGAATATATGTGTTCTAAAGAACTAATTATAGAAGATGAGCTATCTGAGAATGCCATATACTGAATGTTAATTCAGCTTGGATCATCCTGACACTTCAGTATCATTTAGTTTGACATGACAGCCAAATGTATCACTTAGTAGAGAAATTTCTCTTATAATAATGTTTGGCATCTAATGTATATTTTATGACTTAGCTGTTCTTTGGTGAAGATATGTCTGAAGCAATCAGCTTTCTTCAGAGGCTGAATCTGATATGAAGCAAGCCTTCATTGTAGTGGGTAGCTCTGCCTTGCTGGTTCCAAATGGAATTAATTTTAAAGAAAGCTAGTGATCAAAAGTATTTGTAACCTAAAGAATCTATTAGACAGCAAAGCCACCCACAATGACATAGAAAGCTATGAGGGAGAAGGAGCTAAACCGGACTCGGGAGAGACCTGGGTTCAAATGCTACCTATACGGCTGAGAAACTCACTTAACCTCTGTGAAGTTTCTACATATATAAAATGGATATTCATTTCAACCAATACCTATGTTAAGCACAATATGGGGTGCTAGGAGGAGTAGCTGGAGGTGCCATTGTGCATAGACTGCCAGGCCTGGAGTCAGAAAGACTTGAGTTCAAATGTGACCTCAGATACTTACTAGCTGTGTGACCCTGGGCAAGTCACTTACTTCTGTTTGCCTCAGTTTCCTCACCTGTAAAATGATCTACAGAAAAAAAAATGGAAAGCCACTCTAATATCTTTGTCAATTACAATCCAGAAGGAATCATGAAAAGTTGGGCATGACTGAAAACAGCTGAACAATAATAAAAAGAGCTATTAGAAGTGGTCAGAAAAAGCTAGATTCAAAACCAGCCATCAATGACTATTTGATCTTTATATCTTTGAGCTTAAGTTTCCTTATCTATGAAATTCGGGAAACAAAAACATCCCTCTTTGCACCATTTGGAATTGGGATTTGGGGAGAGAGACACTTGGTTTCAATCCTTCCTCTCGTATTTAAAGGCTCAGAGACCATGTCAGTTAATTTAACATTTCTTAAACACTGTTTCCCCATTTGTTTTTTGTTTGTTTTTTTGGTTTTTTTAAATCAGGTATTGTAGACAAAAGATCTGAAGTCTCTTCCATTGTTAGATCTACCATTTTGATTCTAACTTCTGGAATTATTGTATAATCAAATGAGATAATGGCTGTAAAAATCACAAAGTATTACCTAAATGTCAGTTATTGATATTGTTCCTGCTGGCTTTTAGACTAGATTTAGAAGTTCCTTGATGGAGATAACAGAGAGTGGAAAAACTCCTTCTACCAAGTCAATATGTGCTCAAAAAGCTTAAAGGGATTGAGAGGTGGCAGGGCATAGTGAATGGACTGCTAGACAGAGTCAGGAAAACTTGGATCTAGAACTTAATTCAAATCTGCCTTCTAGCTGTTCATGAGCAAGTCATTGCATGTCTCTGGATCTCAACTTCTTCATTTGTAAAATGGATTTGTCATCTTCCAATGTTGAACTTCTTATCCTCTAAGAGTTGTCTAGAGATAGTAGAGATTTGTTCATTGTTTCAAATCCAGCATATGTCAGGGATAGGGAATGAACCCAGAGCTTCCGCTGACCTAAAGCTTTGCTTCATATTTCCTGTAACATTTCCATATATCTCTATGACTCTTTTCAACTACCATTTCCAAAACATTTGTGCATTTCTTTTCTCAGCTCCCAACCCAATCTATGCTCCTTCTCTCTTTTATGTATTATCTTTCCTCTTGGGAAAAATAGTTCCTTGAAGTCAAGGGATGATTTCACTTGCTTTTAGTTGCATTCCCAACATTTAGTATACAGTAGGTACTTAATATATATTTTATCTATTTAAAGAGGACATCCTATCTACCCTATTGTGCTTGTTCTTATTCTTTTTGTTATAGGCAATTACAATGGACTTGAGACAGAAAATGAGAAAACTATGGAGAGTGAATATAGATCAAAGTATATTTTCACTTTTTTTCTCATTTTTTTCCTCGTTTGGTCTGATTTTTCTTAACCAACATGACACATGGAAATGAGATTAAAAGAATTGCACATATTTAACCTATACCAAATTACTTGCTGTCTTGGGAAGGAGACATAAGGAAGGGATGAAGAAAAATTTAGAACATGAATTCTTACAAAAACAAATTTGGAAAATTACCTTTATATGCATTTGGAAAGTAAAATACTATTGCTCTTGTTATTAATAATATTATTATTTATATCATTACATATTATATATACATTTATATCATTACATATATATTATATCATTACATGTGTGTGAGAACACGATCTTAGACTTAATTTCATCATTTGATGGTTCCAAACATTAGCTCTGTTTCTGCTAATAATTAAGAGGATAAACTTGGACAATTCACTTCCTTTTTCCAAATTTTTCCATTTTCATCTCTAAAATAAGGGGACGAGGCTAGAGCAGGAGTTCTGTTCAGTCACAGTCTATAAACTTTGAAAAATATATTAGGGTAACTATTTCAGAATCACTGGGGGTTTTGTAATTCTATATATTTTATTTTCAGTTTTTAAACACATTGCTCTGGAAAGGGGTCTGTCCTAATTCTAAGACTTAATCCAGGCCGCCAACAGGGTCCAGGGCAGCCACAAAAAAGGTTAAGAACTCTTAGATTAGATGATTCTGGAAACCTCTTTAATTTCTTTGATTCTAAATATTCTTTTCATTTAATAGGTAAAGAAATTAGGACCAGAGATTTGAAGTGGATTGCTAAAGGCCACAGAAGTTGATAACTAAAGAAGCTGGAATTAAAATTTGAGTCATCCTCAAATTCTCTTCTACTACATCATATTACTGACACTAACCACTGTATTTTATTGCTACTTCATATCATAACATCATCCCAAGGTCTGCTTTTTTGTGTCCAATTTGACACAATTTACAAAGCGAATATGGGACTTAGATTTGCAGAGAGAAGTTAACATGCCAATTTAATTCATGGGGTCTAGGTCAATTGATTCATGCAGAATCACAAATGAAGAGGATTCTAAAAGGAAGAGAAAGGAGAAATTAGCTTGTATTGAAATTGATCAGCACCGCTCCATCTTTATTTGTCTAAAAAGCCTGTCTTTGTAGCCTTAGAAGCAAGCTCAGAGGCTAGAAAATGAGGCACTTTAAAATGCACATAACAATAAGTGAATGGTTGATTTTTGTATGCTTTGTCTGGTTTCGTATATGTTCATATCATTTCCCCTGGCTAGACCGTAAAATTGCTGAGAACAGGTATTTTTTTTTTCCTTTTTGTCTCTGCATCTCTATCACCAAGTGCATTGCTAAAAATATAATAGCTTACATTTATATATGGCTTTATGGCTTGCAAAGTGCTTTAGCAACATTATCTTGTTTCACCCTCACAACAACCCGGGAGGTGGATGCTATAATTATTTTGCAGATGAAGAAGCTGAAGGAATCTGAGACAAGGTAATTCGATCAGGGTCACATAGCTAGAAGTTGAGACTGGATTTGAACTTGTCTTCCTGATTCTAAGTTCAAAACTCTTTCTATTGTGTCAACTTAGCTGGTCCAGCAATTACTGATTAATTCTATTGATTTTGCCTATGCCTCCATATGCACACATGTCTCCCCTGGCTAGACTGGGTCAGGAAGGGGAGCACTATTTCATATTCTTCTTTCTTTTTATCTCCAGTTCTTGATACAAAACCTGGCACATAGTCAGTGCTTCATAAATATTTGACTGGTTGGTTAATACAGTGAGCCAACAGGGCTATGATTAATGCACTGAAATTATATGATACTTATAACATTGACACTTCAGGAATGGACAAAACAACTGAGTTTAATAATCACATTTTGAGAATAGTTAGTTGAAATGGAAAACTATAAGATGTTGTCTTCTCTGTATTCTGGGAGAATCCCACAGTGTTCCTCCTGACCCTGACCTTTAAAACCCAACCTTTATATAAGTATCTGACAGAAACCTTTATAGAAACAGCCTAAGGCTATCCCTAGAAACTGAATTTATATTTAAAAGTCTTTATTTTAGGGGCAGCTAGGTGGCACAGTGGTTAGAGCACCAGCCTTGAATTCAGGAGGACTGGAGTTCAAATCTGGTCTCAGACACTTAACACTTCCTAGCTGTGTGACCCTGGGCAAGTCACTTAACCCCAGCCTCAGGGGGGGGAAAAAAAATCTTTATTTTAGGGCATGTTGCATGCTGCTTATCTCAGAAGCCAAATTTTCTAATTATTGCTCTATCCCTGACCATATTATTCCAGTTTTTGATTATGAAATAGAATTTACTCTATGTTAGTAATACAGATAGTAGTGAGATGGAAAAGCCTTTTCCACTTTCCACTTTCCAAATCAACAGGAATTTCATTATTTTGCTATCCCTTTCTCTTAAGCTTCCTTCTTACCTCCATCTCTCCACCTGTTTTCTCTTAATCTTATTTATCTTTTTTCTCTCTTTCTCTTAATTTTTACCTCTTTTCTCTCTGTGACTCTTCCCATTCCATCTCTTTTCTGTGTTCTTTTTTGTCTCTCATATCTATCCCACTCTTTCTTACTCTTATTCTCTCCTTTCTATTTTCTCCATCTTAGCTCTTCCCTTCTCCTCTTTCTCTGTCCCTGTCTTTGTCTCTTTTTCACATGGTACACACTCACCCACATACATACATGTATGGAGATTATTTCCCATTGTATTATCCAACAAAATCATGAAAGGTACTTTTGACTTCAGAAGTGAGAAAAATGATTATTAATAATCAATACTTTAGGGAAATCCAGAGTTCTCCCCTTCTTCCAAATCGCTGATTTTTTAAAAGTTCAATTTCTTGAAGGATATTACTTGATGAGATTGAATTCACTCTTCTGGATCTTGGTCATATCCCAATCAATCTTACAAGGCATCTAATCTAAGATGGGAAAACTAATAACTCAATTTTGGGGGGAGACAAATCCTTTTGTCTAGATAGCCCAAAGCTGAGGTGGTCTGAGTATAGAGATATTTTCTATCTGATGTCACTCAGTCACTTCTGAAGGGTATATAAACTGTGACCACCATAACTGTCCTTTTTCTAAGAGAGAGGGTCAAATGACCTTCCTTTTACCATCTGTATTTAAAAAAAAATTATCTAGTCGCTATGTGTCTTGAACCTTTTACATCATCCCAGAAAATTCTAGTATCAAAGCTCAAAGAATACATCAGATCACATTTAAATACATGGTGAGCCTTTCTCAATGATCACCCTGTGAGAATATGCTTATTAATAGCCCACTGAAAGTTTGGGTATTTCAACCTAGCAGTGATGCTGGGGGAGACTGCCTGGGCTTGATAAAGTGAAACTTTTCCCCCTACTCCCCCCTGCACAGTATTTTCCAACCTGAGATCCCCTTGGGGTTGTTCCAGTCATTTGTTCTTTAAGGATTGATGAATAACCTAAGGAGAGATTATGATCTATACGTTTGGCAATGGATGAGGAAGCCCAGGCAGCCTCCGGTGTGCACACTAAGGCTACATGAATCATTCCTGCTGCCTGTAGCTGAGAAGAAACTGTTTTTAAGTCCTGATACCTCTCATTTATCTCAGAAATTGAATCTTTCCCTCAGCTCTTTCCAGCAAACACTACCTGAACAGAGCATCATTTTTCAAGATGCTGTGTAAAAAGGGCCACCTTTGAATTGGAGGATCTTAGTCCAAGGCTCACTTCATTCATTTGCACTAAACATATTTCAAATGGGAGGGGGGAAGATGAAGGAAGAATAAGGGAGAATGTCAGAGGAAGATTGACAAGAGTTATTGAGCAAATACTATAAAAAAAAGAAGGAAAGAGAAAGAAGAGAAGAAAGAAAGAGAAGAAAGAAAGAAAGAAAGAAAGAAAGAAAGAAAGAAAGAAGAAAGAAAGAAAGAAAGAAAGAAAGAAAGAAAGAAAGAAAGAAAGAAAGAAAGAAAGAAAGAAAGAAAGAAAGAAAGAAAGAAAGAAAGAAAGAAAGAAAGAAAGAAAGAAGAAGGAAGGAAGGAAGAAGGAAGGAAGGAAGGAAGGAAGGAAGAAAGAAAGAAAGAAAGAAAGAAAGAAAGAAAGAAAGAAAGAAAGAAAGAAAGAAAGAAAGAAAGAAAGAAAGAAAAGAAAGAAAGAAAGAAAGAAAGAAGAAAGAAAGAAAGAAAGAAAGAAAGAAAGAAAGAAAGAAAGAAAGAAAGAAAGAAAGAAAGAAAGAAAGAAAGGAAAGAAAGAAAGAAAGAAAGAAAGAAAGAAAGAAAAGAAAGAGAAAGAAAGAAAGAAAGAAAGAGAAAGAAAGAAAGAAAAGAAAGAGAAGAAGAAAGAAAAGAAAGAAAGAGAAAGAAAGAAAGAAAGAAAGAAAGAAGAAAGAAAGAAAGAAAGAAAAGAAAGAAAGAAAGAAAGAAAGAAAGAAAGAAAGAAAGAAAGAAAGAAAGAAAGAAAGAAAGAAAGAAAGAAAGAAAGAAAGAAAGAAAGAAAGAAAGAAAGAAAGAAAGAAAGAAAGAAAGAAAAAGAAAGAAAGAGAAAAGAAAAAGCCTTGACCATAGTAAACTACTATGGTAACAGGAAAGATCAGAACACAAACCCAGATAATTAGTTAGTTCCACATTTTATGTCATTAAGGAGTAAATTATTAACATTAATTTTTAAATTTCAAATAAAAAACAGCTACTACTAATTGTTTTTATTAACAATACCTGATATTTTTATAGCTCTTCAAAGTCTTCAGATTACATTTGGTACCTCATTTTGAACCTCAAAATAATACACATAGTAATTGCTAACAGAATTATGATCCCCATTTTAAAAATGGGGAAAACTGAAGCTCATATAGAACAAATGACTTGGACAAGGTCACAAACTTAATGAGTGTTGGAAGTAAATTTGAATTAAAGTATCCTGAAATTCACGTCAATGCTCTAACCAGTAAATCATACTACTTCTAGTTATAAATGACATTCTTATGTTCATGAGAATAATTCTATTATGATTAGAGGCAATGTGACATAGGTAAAGTAGCAATCAACCAATGAGTATTTACAAATCCATGATATTGGCCAAGCAAGAAGAGAACACTGGATTGGAGTTATTCATTTCTTTTTATTGTTCATAATTTTTCAAGAACCAATGGTATCACCATGTTCATCCTTCATTCGCAGAAGGGACCAATGGCATCATGAAGGCAATGTCTTGCTTTGCACATAAATTGGATTTGAGTGAGACAGAGCTGCCCAAAAGAATTAGTGACAAGAAAAATGTCAAGATGAGTGGTGATGGCCAGGATGCAGTGGATATCTTGCCTTTTAAATTAACCAGGTCTCATTTTGTTTGAAGCAATGGCAAGTCAATGACATAAGATGAGAAAAGAATACTGGATTTGGAGTCAGTCAGCTAATAGATATTTATTAAGCTCCTATTGTGTTCCAAGTGTTATATCAAACCCTTGGGATCAGAAAGAGATAAAAAGGCAGTCTCTACTCTCAAAGAGCTTCTGATCTACTTGGGGAAAAGACAGTCAAACCACTATATACAAACAAAATATAAACAAGATAAATAGGAAATGACAACAAAGGGGAGGCATTTAGATTATGAGAGATTGGGAAAAGCTTCTTGCAGAATTTTCAGTGGGATTTATGGGAAGCCAGAGAAGTCAATAGTTTGAGTTGAAGAGGGAAAATGTTCCAGGCAGGGGTAACAACTAGGAAAATATTCAGAGCTGAGAGATGGAATATCTTTATCTGGCCAGGAGGCCAGTGGCAATGGATCAAAGAGTATATGATGGGGAGTAAGATGTAAGCAATCTGAAAAAACAGGAAAGTTCTCGGTTTTGAGGGGCTTGAAACATCAGAGAAAGGATTTTGTACTTGATCCTACAGATGATAGGGAACCATTTAAGTCTGTTGAGATAAGTGCTGACAAAGTTTTCCCTCCCCAAATTGTTGTTTTTGTAGTCATTCAGCTGTCTAATCTGACTCATTTTGGAGTTTTCTTGGCAAAGAATTTGGAGTGGTTTGCCATTTGTTCTCATTTTATAGATGGCAAAACTGAGGCATACAGTGACTAGCTAACTAGTTAGTGTCTGAGAAACAGGGTTGAATGAATTGCCCAGAGTCATGTAGCTAGGGAGTACCTAATGTCAGATTTGAACTCAGAAATTTGAGTCTTCCTGACTTCAGGCCTAGTATTCTATCCGCTGTGCCAGCTAGCTGCCCTCTCCTCAAATTTAAGCAAATAGTAGTAGTAATATTAATAATAACCATAATGGTAATAAAGATATTTAACATTCATATGGAAACTTGAGGTTTGCAAAGAGCTTTACAAATGTAAGCTCACTTGATCTTCACAAAACCCTTGGCTAGTAGGTGCTAAAATATCCCATTTTACAGATTAAGTAAGTACAGGAGATAAAAATCTTAGGGTCACATAGCTAGTGTCCGAGGCTGATTTCCAGGAGTGATGCTTTCTCCATTAAGCCACCTAGCTGCCTATTTATAGACATTGCAGTCTTCATGTAAAATATGAGTTGCCTGAGAACAAAACCTTTTATTTTTCATTTTTGTCTTTTAATCCCTTGTGTTCAGCACTATGCTTTAGACACGTTGGGAAGATGTAGACCTGTGACTTTATCCATGTAAGGAAACCCTTTAGACATCTTGGGAAAGTCTAGATCTGTGGCTTTATCCATGTGAGGAAATCTCACGGGGACAACTTCTTCATTTATAACTTAGAATCTTGTCTAGGGCTCTGCAGGAAATGGCGCCCAACTGGTACCTTCTGAAGGCAGATTTTCTCAACTATAAGACAACTCTTCCTTCAGACATTACCCTGATAATATACAATCAGACACAACTCAAGAAGTACCTTCTATGAGAAGTCTTTCCCAATGTTATCCCCTTTTTCACAACCAGCCACTGATGCTCTCCCACCCTAACTTGAATTGCAGGGTTCTTTTTGATAGGCTGTGTTGGTGCAGGGGAGAGAGAGCTCCTACAAGAACCCCAATTCTAGCTTTGCCTCTTACACCTATGTGTATGTCCCTGGCCAAATTCCTCCAATTCTCAGAGCACTGGACAGCTATGATAAGAAAAGGTAGCTGCCAGCAATGGTATGGAAAGCTTCCCTATAGCATAAAAATCCCAGCTCTAGTCTCTAGCCTATTTTTATTTGCATTTATTCTACATTCAAATAAATGAATGCTTGATCTCCCTCACTAGTTTCTAGTCCCTTTGAAATAGTCTTATTATTTTCATTTTTATTCCCAATACCTTCTGTAGTACTTGGTATATTCTTGGTGTTTAATAAATGCTTAAGCAGCCAGGTAAGATTGTAAATAGCGGAGGACTTGGGGTCAGGAAGCCACATCTTCATGGTGAGGTTCATGTCAGAGACTTACAAACTATGTGATTCTGGGGAAGTTATTTCACTCTGTTTGCCTCAATTTCCTCATCTGTGAAATGAATTCGAAAAGGAAATGGCAAATTACTCTGGTATATTTGCTGAATGAAATGGCTGTATAACAACAAGATGTGCTCGTTGTGGCTTGATGGATTGAATAAGGAATTGTTTGCTTTATTATGCTTGGAGAATGTTATCTGGTTTCTCACTTGACTGCCTTTCTATCACTCCTGGGCTACCCCATAATTTGCACAGAATCAGAAATGGGGGAGGGAGTGATGATGTTGACCACAGATATTCTATGGAGGGGTTAGAACCAATCTTTTTTCATCTGAATCCCAATTTCCACATTGCAGTTTGGGTAAATATCTAAGAAAAGATTTTGTTTTTCCAAAATACTTTCCATGGTAGCCACAGATGGATGTCTCCTGGCTTGACCATAGTTACTCCTCATTTAATATTACTAATTATCCTGTAAAAACATGAAGTGAGAAGGACTACAAGGACCCCTGGCCAGCTTCAACTATTCCACTTACTATCTGAGTGGTCTTGTGTAACGTGCTGTTGTCTCCAGAAGCTGCCGACTCGCTCTCTGGGAGGAGATCTGCTGTGTCAACTCAAATCTCTCGGACAGATTCTTCTTCCTGTAGAGAACCGTTGTCTCCAGACAGTTGCCGTTAACTCTCATCCAGAGAAGTAACTTCCCTTCCTGCAGAGAGCCTCGTCCAGCCTGGTTTAGAGCAGAGACTGACTATCACTGGAGTCCTGCCCTCTTTATCCTCCCAGAGAATGGGCGTGGGATAATGCAAGGGCTTCTGGGAAGAATCATTTCAACCAATGAACTTGCTCCTCCCAAGCATGCAAACTCTTCCCAGGAATCCACAAGTCAAACTGCCCTTAAAGGCCAGAACTAGAGAATTGTCAAGTACCAACTTAGCACTTAGTAAAAACCCAATATCTCATCATCTCATTAGCACTTAGTAAGAACCTAACAGTCTTGAACAAAGTATTCCCCTTTCCTCCATCTCACGTTCCTCATCTGTCAAATAAGACGGTCGAAATACATACTCTCTGGTCTCCTCCAGTCCTGAATTTATGATTCTAATTGAGCTGTTATTCTGAGTAATGTTCCATATCTATTCAGCAGCCCAAACTATTCAGGATGTCCATGACTTCAGCCCTCAAAGGCAACCTTCAGTCACCTCTAACAGGGCAATAGCTGTAGAAGAAGAGAATGACAGATGGAGAATGGAGAGTAACTTAAGTCTGAAAAGCAGGAATTTCTTTCTTTTTTAGTATAGCTTTTTATTTTTAACACTGACAATTGCAAAACCTTTGTTCCAACTTTTTCCCCCTTTCCCTTTGCCCTCTCCCCCAGATGGCAGGTAGACTAATACATGTTAAATATGTTAAAGTATATGTTAAATACAATGTATGTATGTATGTATACAGTTATTTTGCTGTACAAGAAGTATCGGGCATCTTCCTTCCTTCACTCCATCTACTGACCTCTCTGGTGACCTTCAAGTCCCACCTAAAATCTCACCTTTTACAGGAAACATCTCCCAATAAATATTTCTAGGGTCTTTTCTCTCGATTCTCTCCAATTTATATTGTCAATTGCTTATTTGTACACCTTGTTTATAGATGGTCTCCATGAGGTTGTGAGTTCTTCCAAGGCCAAGACTATCTTTATACCTACAGGGCTTAGCACAATCTGACACATAGTCAGACTTTATTGCTTTATTGACTGACTGACAGCTTAACCTAGTGTATCGCACATAGTAAGTGCTTCATAAATGCTTGAGTCATTCATTCACTCATGACTAGCAACAATAATTGGTTAAAAAAGAAAGGCATTGAGATATGGTCTGACAGAGCAGCTACAGGAATGGCTTTGGTGTCAGGAAGCCCTGGATTCAAATCTGGATCATTTAAACTTTGACTTTCTCATGTATCTACTATGTACCACCACATCCCCAACACTCCAGGTTATGTTTCACAGAAAAAGTCCCATTTATCCGGGGCCATCTCCAGTCATCCAGATCTATATCTGGCCACTGGATCCAGATGGCTCTGGAGGGAAAGTGAGGCAAGTGACTTTGCACAGCCCTTACTCACTTAAATCCAATTCACATATTCATCAGGGATTCATCTCCCTTTTGAGAACGAACAATAAAAAAACAATAATATTTCATAAGAAACTTATAAACTTAATAAATCTATAGTCACATTTTTATGAGTGGGGACAGATCTCACACTTCATTGAAGGAATTCTCCCTCTTGCCATCCTCTCCATCAAAGAAAACAAAAGGAAGTCAGAAATCAGCTCTTCTGATGTTTATGAACTTGCATACTGGCTTCAGCCTATCCATATAGACTTATTGCAAATTACTCTCTTTCCATTACAGAAAGCTCCTTCTTTCTATTTCCCTATTAGGACATTCCATCCCCCTACCTGTCCCATGCCCAAAATCCTCTCCCTCCCAGAATCCTCCTACCTTTCCTATTAGCACAGCCTGAGTGCCACCTCCTACAGAAGGCCCATCCTGATCTCCAAGTTACTTGTGTCCTTTACCCAGAATGACATGTTTTAGCATTTCCTCTGGGAAGATTCTCTAACTTGTCCTCACAGGACAGATGTCTAAGAGAAACTCCCTCAGAATCCGATGGGCTCTCCTAAAACAAAAACTCACTTGTAGCAGAGGTTAGAGAAAATGAACTCAAAGCAAAGGCATTCCCTCCAACGGAATAGGAAGAACAAACAGTAAGACAATGTACTCCCATAGGGATGGGACACAGTTTTCCCATACTTACACATAACGTCAATAGAACCATGATTATATAAGAATACATGAATAGAGACTCCCAGGTGTGGCTCAGGAACCACATGCCTCAGCACTAATTCCCTCTCCCTTCAGATGGTGAACTCATAATTCCTGTATTCCCGCCTCCCACACCCAACCACCACACCCCAAATGTTTTCTTTCTCCAAACTTCTTTCTAATTTTCTAATAACTGCCTTGTAATCTCCACCCAAAATTTAGGTGTTTCTGTCTGTTCCCTGCAATAATTTCCAAATATCTCCCTTCTCATTAAGACCCTGTGATTAAGATCAGTGTTTCTCACACCTGCCCCTAACAAGAGAAAGAACTAAATCTGTCCTCAGAGTTCATTTCAGGAGCCCTTCCTTGCCTAAATGGTCAGAATTCTACTTATAATTCTGCTATTTGGTCACTGAATCTACTTCTCAAGGTCCCAGTTAGTTCCCTGAAAAATTGCCTGACATTTCATGAGACCAGGGTGGGACATGGCTATCCCACTTCATCAGAAACTTGTAGCCGTATAAAACATCTGAGTTAGAAATCCTCACTCTAATGAGAGGTATGTTGCTGACTGAGTGAAGAAATGGGGAGACTGGTGATTCCCAGATGAGCCTTAATGACTTGGTTAATTATTTCTCTCCCTTTCTATGAGAAGCCTTGAAAGCAGAATGCTTTAATAAGGGATAGAGTTATTTCACTTTTACTTAATTGCTCCAAATTTCTTTTGACTTCTCCTAAAGTAATGACTCACCCAGGGAATCAGCTTAGGAAACAAAAAAAAAAAAAAAAAAAAAAAAAAAGCTTGCAAGGACATGTGTACCAGTCCTGATAACACAAAAAAGGAAAGAGCTTCACTTTGGAGATCACAATGCCAAATCTCACACTTTTTGTATTGTTGTTCAGTCATTTTCTTAAGTGTCTGCCTCTTCCTGACCCCATGTGCAATTTTCTAGATGGAGATACTTTTGCTTTTCCATTTCTTTCTCCAACTCATCTTATAAATAAGGACATGGAAATAAGCAGAGTTAAATGACCTGCTCAAGGTCACACAACTAATAAGTGTCTCAATATGGATTTGGAACCAGAATGAGCCATCTTGATTCCAGGCTTGGGCACCTAGCTGCCCCATCACCTCCCTTCAAATTCAACCATCTTCCTACTATGTGAGACTTTCCCACATTCTAGATCAGTCTGCATTGATTATGAAACCCCAGTTGTGTTTCAATAGTGGAAAGGTTATGAATTTCATCGATGACAGAAAAGCCATTACTGTAAAGGTCAATGCAATTCATTGGTCTGTGTTCATACCGTCATCCCCATTTTACAGAATGGGAATTGGAACAAAAGCAGTTAAGTGATCTTCCCGGTGTTGATAGAATGAGGACAAATACCCCAAGTTCTCTCTCCTCACAGACTCGTCCCTTTCTTTAAATGATGTAATTTGTCACATTGAAGGGGTAACTCTCCCACCAAACCATGGAAAGAGCCGGGATATAAATCACCAGACTTCTCTAGGGGCCAGATTTTTTTTTCTCAGACTCACCCTCTTCACCTAACTACATGCATCATGAAGAAGTTAAGCAATACCATGCTGGGAGAGTGGCAAGAAAAATCTGGAGTGAGCAGATATACCAGATTCTCTTTGATTCAAGATCTAATGGAAAACTCAAGGGAAGTGGAACTAGAGAATAAGATTACAGATCCCAGCTCTCATTATCAAATAATGTTGGCCAAGTCAACTAACTTCCTTCAACTAACTTCCTTTTATTTCCCTTTTGTTATGGGAGGTGAGACTAAAAGATCCCCAGATCCTTTGTAATTCTTCATCTAAAAACTTGCAAACGTTAGGATTCTGCTCCTTGCTACCTGAGTGATTCTAGAAAAGTCACATAAAACCAATCTATTCCTTAACTTCTCACTTTGTAAAATTCAGAAACAGATCTCTAATTTCCCTCATAGGATCCCTTGATACTACATCTTAATTACAACTTTGCCTTCCCTTCCCTAGAAAAACGCATATGCTACATGTGTCTACACACACACACACACACACACACACACACACACACACACACACACACACATACACAGAATACCCAAACAATTCATTGCCTTTCCCTGGAATAATCTTACTCTCAATATCAAAAATCATCACTCAATTTTCATTTCATCTTTGTCAACCTGTTTTCATTTTAATGGGGAGATGCAGAATTTTAAATGTTTTTAAAATTGAAAGATTAGATGGCCACAGAACTTACAGCTGAAAGACTCTTTATGGTCGAGCAAATTACTCTCTTTGGCATATAATTCTCTTTACAACATGACCTCTCCCTATTTTTCATTCTTCTTCCACTTTATTGCTTTCTACTCCAGGATACAGTGAAACTGGTCTTTGGGCTGTTCCAGGAGACAACTAGCTAAAGGGAGAAAAGAATAGAGAGAGATACAGAGACAGAGAGATAGAGAAACAGAGGCAGAGACAGAGACAGAGAGACAGAGAATCAGAAAGAAATAGAGAATCAGAGAGAGAAAGAAAAGACAGAGGCAGAGAGACAAAAACAACACAGACAATAGAGTGATAGAGATGATATATAAAATAGATAATAGATTGATAAATAAGTAACTAGAGCTATGCAGAGAATATATATATAGGGGTGAGAAAGAGAAAAATTAGTGAGATAGAGACAAAGAAAGAGACACAGAGAGAGAATAGAGACAATAGATTGATAGAAAGATGATATGATAAAACAGACAAAAGACTGATAAATAAGTAGATAGATCATGCAGAGAATATATGAGCAGCACAGCTCAGTTGAAATGGAACTGGCTTTGAAAATTGAATGTGACCTCTGTCACTTACTACCCCTGTGACGTTGGGCAAGCTACTCACTCTATTAAGCCTGATTCCTTGATCTATGACATGGAAGGGGAAAGGACTTAGACTAAATGATTTTTTTAAGAGCTGTATATCCCCTGCTCTGAAAAGGGAACACCCTACTTCTATAGAGTTTAATGGTTTCTGATGGCTTTGCTTATATTATATTCTTTGTCCTCCACAGCAACTTCATTATTATAGGATTATAGAAGGAAAGAAACTTCCAATTATTTGGCTAGCACCTTGGATAATGCCTAAACCAAAGTCAATATTCTCTAGTTAACAAAACAGAATTTGGAATGATAGTTGGAGTTGTTCAGTAGTTTCTGACTCCTCATGATCTCAATTGAAGGGCTATTTGGTAAAGAAACTAGTGGTTTGCCATTTCCTTCTCCAACTTAATAGATAAGGAAATTGAGACAAATAGTAAAGTTACTTGCCCAGAGTCACACAGCTACTAAGTGTCCAAGGCCGATTTTGAATTCATGAAGATGTATCTTTTTGATTCCAGGACCAGTGCTCTATCTACTACTTGAACAACTAGAAGTGAGAGTTGTCAAGCTCAAATCCTTTATTTTCTCCTGCTGCTTCTATTTGGGAAAGTCATCCTTCTCTCTGGATCTCAACTTCCTTATTTATAAAAAAGAATGATTTCTGTCTTTCTAGGGTCTTCATTTAATAGCCCTTAAAAACTTTCTATTTCATATTTTATATTCATATATATATAAATTCCTCTTCCTCCTCCTACTCCTCCCACACACGTCACTTCCCCCTCTTTGTCCCACCAATCAAGTCAGCACAGAATATATATATATATATATATATATATATATATATATTATATTTTTTATATTTCCCAATAGAATTTAAGCTCATTGAGGATTTTTTTTCTCCAGTTCCTCAAAATTATCCTGATACATTATATAGTCTTAATAAATGCTTAACGGATGAATGGTTGAATGAATAAATGAATGAATTTGAAGCCAATGTCATACAACAGAAAGAATCACCTGACTTGAATTTGAATTCTAATTCTGCCATTTTGCCTCTCTGGGTCTTAGTTTTTCCTTTTCTTTCCTTCTCTCTCTCTCTCTCTCTCTCTCTCTCTCTCTCTCTCTCTCTCTCTCTCTCTCTCTCTCTCTCTCTCTCTCTCTCTCTCTCTCTCTCTCTCTCTCTCTCCCCCTCCCTCCCTCCCTCCCTCCTTCCTTCCTTCCTTCCTTTTTTCTTTTCTTCCTTCCTTTTTTCTTTTCTTCCTTCCTTTTTTCTTTTCTTCCTTCCTTCCTTCCTTCCTTCCTTCCTTCCTTTTTTCTTTTCTTCCTTCCTTTTTTCTTTTCTTCCTTCCTTCCTTCCTTCCTTCCTTTCTTTCTTTCTTTCTTTCTTTCTTTCTTTCTTTCTTTCTTTCTTTCTTTCTTCCTTCCTTCCTTCCTTCCTTCCTTCCTTCCTTCCTTCCTTCCTTCCTTCCTTCCTTCCTTCCTTCCTTCCTTCCTTCCTTCCTTCCTTCCTTCCTTCCTTCCTTCCTTCCTTCCTTTCTTTCTTTCTTTCTTTCTTTCTTTTCTTTTTCCTGAGGCAATTGGGGTTAAATGACAGAGTCACACAGCTGGGAAGTGTTAAGTGTCTGAGGCCACATTTGAACTCAGGTTCTCCTAACTTCAGGGCTAGTACTCTATCTGTAAAGGGCTAGAACTGAGCAATGCACTTGGATAATGAAGCACATGAGACTAATTGCTAATTGGACAGTTCCCTATTAACTTGTTTGAAGGTTGACCCTCCCCAGCTATTCTGTGCTGACTTGATTGGTGGGACAAAGAGGGGGAAGTGACATGTGTGGGAGGAGTAGGAGGAGGAAGAGGAATTGAGACAAGACGCTGAGTCAGTCTCTCCTGGCTTCTGAGGAAGGAAAGTGTGTGTGAGGTTGTGAGGCCTAACCCCCTGACCTTGACCATAAAAGATCAAGAATAAAGATGTTTAGTAATCCTGACTCCAGCTGCTTTCTGAGAAAACAGAGTTCCAGCACTATCCACTGCACCATTTAGCTGCCCCTAAGTTTCAGTTTCTTTATCTATTAAAGAAAAATTAAAACTAGACTAGAAATCTCTAAAATAGCTTCAGCTCTCTCGCTATAAATTTTTTGTGAGTGAATGAATATGAAACAACAAAAAATGTCCAAGGTCACTTCTAATTCAAAATTTTCTGATCATATAAGTGATTTCCCTAAATTTACATGACAAGCTATTGCCGGAGCCATGATTAGATAGCAGTTATCTTGATTTTGCTTTCAGAATTCTTTCTAAAATGTTTAATAGTTCTATAATTTTATCTACATAAAAAAATCACTCCAATGATACTGATTGCTCCCTGCTTAGCAACTTCTGGGCTTAGAGAGTTATCATTATACCAAATATAAAATGATAGCATACTCTTTCATTTGAATTATGTAGTTACAAAGCACTTTACCTACATTATCTCACTTGGTCCCCTAATCAGCCCTGGGAAAAAGTCCAGACAAACACTATTGTCCCATTTTACTGAAAGAGAGAGTGAGGCTCAGAAAAGGGAAATTATTTATGCTATATCACTGATCTATTTGTATTTTTGCTAGAATTTAGTTCCAGTTCTATCCACACTAAGTTTATTGCTCTTTCCATTAGTCTCAGGCTGAGAATTACTTAGGAATTCTAAAAAAAGATTTGAAAAATATCTAAAAAAGATATTTTTGGAACCTAAAGTTAATCAGAGAAAACTCTGCCCCAGTCACTTTCCATGCAGATGTTTTCTGTAGGTTTTCATTATTTTCATCACATTCTGTTTTTGATTTCTTTTCCCTCCAGCTTTCTTTCCCTTATGTTTCTCTGCTCAGCTTGACTAAGATTGCTGGTGATGGAAGCACTGAGCACCTTGATTTCCTGTATAACTGAAATTGTTTTTGATTCTTCATCATCTCCGCTTATTGTTTGGGGATTATTAAATAAGCAGTTATTGGAAAGTCATAAGGAGAATTTGTTCAGCTTCTCCAAGCAAAATAATTACTGCTCATTATATCTTAGAATAGAATTACTGATTAGTGTAGCCAACAATGGACAAACAAAAGCAATATGAGCACTGCCTAATACTAGCTAGAAGCATGGCTCCCAGAGAGGTGGTGCTAGGGAATGGAAAGGAAACTTGAATCAGATGGGAAGGGACTCAGTGCCATCTAGTACTGGTACAGAAGAAAGGGAAAAAACAATTCCAATTCTCTTTTTTTTTCTTTCTTTTTTCTTTTTTTTCCTGAGGCTAGGGTTAAGTGACTTGCCCAGGGTCACACAGCTAGGAAGTGTTAAGTGTCTGAGACCAGATTTGAAATTGGGTCCTCCTGAATTCAAGGCTGGTGTTCTATCCACTTTGCCACCTAGCTGCCCCAACAATTCCAATTCTCAAGGAGCTCACACTCTGAGAGAAGAAGGGAGACAGCATGAAAAATCTGGGATACAAATGAGCTACATAAAAAATAAGTATGAAATAATCAACAGAGTGAAGAAATTAGAATTCAAAGGGATGCCAAGATGTCTAGGCATAAAGGAAAATAAGTTATATACTCTAAAATGTTTATAGACACTCAATTTGTGGGGCCAAAGAAGTGGAAATCAAGAGGATGACCGTAAATTGGGGAATGGCTGAACAAGTTGTGGTACATGATCGTGATGGAATACTATTGTGCTCTAAGAAATAATAAGCTCAATGATCTTAGAAAAATATGAATAGACTAGCACAAAATAATGAAAAACAAAATGAGAAGAACCAAAAGAACATTGTATACAGAGTCAGAAATATTATTGTAAGACCTTTGAGTGAATAAGCCATTTTTAATATTAGTATAACACAAATTAATCACAAAGGAGATATGAAGAAGATGCTATCTACATCCTAAGAAAGAACTGAAAAACAGAAGTATATGTAGAGTGATTTCTATACATATTTATTATATATATATTATATAATATGTACATATATATTATATATATAATTATATTTATTTATTATACATACATATTTATATATTTCCTAATGAAAGTAACTTTTAGGAGGGGAGGTAAGAAAAAAAGAAATTTACATGATAGCTTCATTATATATTTTAAAGGAATAACAAGTTATACAAAATAGATTTGTTTCATGTACAATCAACTTTTTTATATATTTATATTACGAAAATGCTTGTTTTATTCCATAAATTAAAAATAAAATAATAAGAATTTTAAAAGAGGGATTCAGAAAGGTTTGCTGTAAAAGGTGAAATTTTATTGAGAATCTAATACCCTATACCAAGATAAGGTGGAAAAGGGTTCATTTAGACATAAAGAGTGGTACAATAAACAAATTAGGAGAACAAAGAATGGTTTACCTCTCTAGAAAGATTTCTGCAAACAGCTACACAAAACCCCTAAAGCTTGGGGCAGTTCCCCTTTCACCCTGAAAATAGAGCCATACTTTAACAAAGAGTTAAAAGCAGAATAATAGGCTAGGAAAATGAGCAGAAAACAAAAAAAGATTCTGAATATTGAAAGTTATTATGTGACCAAAACACATGCTCAGAACATGATAACAAAGTCAAAGCTTCTACATCCAAAGCCTCCAAGAAAAATAAGAATTATACTCAGGCTATGAAAGGGTTCAAAAGGGACTTTAAAAATCATGTAAAAGTGATAGAGGAAAAAATAGAGAAATAATTGAGAGAGATACAAAAAAATGACCAATTTTTCTTCAATCTTTCTTACTTGATTATTAAAGATGTCAAGGAGAGATATTTGTAAAATTATTGGTTTACCTGAAAGTCATGATCAAAAAAAAAAAAAAAAAAAACAAAAAAAAACTAGCCTGGACATCATCTTTCAAGAAATTATCAAGTAATTCCTGACAGAACCAGAGGGTAAAATAGAAATTGATAGAATTCACCAATCATTTCCTGAAAGAGATTCCAAAATGAAAACTCCCAGGAATATCATAGTCAAATGTCAGAACTCCCAGGTCAATGACAAAATATTGCAAGATTTCAGAAAAAAAAAAAAATCAAGTATAGTGCATACACAGGCAGAAAAACACAAGATTTAGCAGATTCTTTCTTAAAGGACTGGAGGGTTTGGAATATGATGTTCCAAAGAGTGGTAGAGCTGGAATTGCAACCAAGAATCACCTACCCAGCAAAACTGATATAATCCTTAAAAAAAAAAAAAAAAGATAAAATTAAGGAATGAGAGAGAAATGTAAGGAGAGAAAAGGAAAGGAAAACATGGACTGGTGCAAATTATCTACCATAAAAAAAAAAAATCAAGCAAGAAAAGGCTTTTTAAGTGAAGGGGGAAGCAGGAGATAAGAGGGTAAATCAGTGGACTCTATGCTCATCAAAACTGGTTCAAATAGAAAATGACATATATACAAAATAGGGTGTAGAAATTTACCTTATCCTGCAGGAAAATAGGACAGGAATGGGATATGGGAAGAGGGGGAACGTGATAAAAGAGAAAACATATGGGGGAGGGAGTGGTCAGTATCTAAATACTTTTGAGGAGAAATAGGGTGAAAGGAGAGAGCAAATAAATGGGTGGAAATACAATTAGCAACAGTAATTGTTAAAAATTTTTCAAAGCATGTTTTTCTCATTACTCAAATATAGAGGGATTGAGTCAAATTTATAAAAAAAAAAAAAAAAAAGAAAAGAAAAGAAAAGAAAAAGAAAGAACCATTCCTCAATTTGATAAATGATCAAAAAATATGATTTATGCCCAAAGGGCCCCAAATTCATGCACATCCTTTGACCTAACAATGCTACCACTAGGCATGAATATCAAAAGAGATTCAGAAAAAAAAAAGGAAAATGACCTATATGTACAAAAATTATTCATAGCCACTCTCTTCTCAGACAAAAAAAAATTAGAAATTGAGGGGATGTCTATCAATTAGGGAATGGCTCAAAAAAATGTATAATGTTTCTGTGATGGATTATTATTGTTCTCTGGGAAATGATGAGCAGGATGCTCTCAGGAAAAAAAAATTGGAAAGTCTTCTATGATTAAATTGAATATATACTGCATACAAAGTAATAGCAATGTTCTGGGATAATCAACTTTAAATGACTTTGTTATTCTCAATGATAGTGAAGAACTTATAATGAAAAATCCTATCCTTACCAGGAGAAGGAATTGATTGTGTCTGACTACATATTGAAGCATTCTCTATGTTTTTTTCTTTCTTTTTAACTTAATTTTTCTTGAGGGGTTTTCATTTTCATTAGGGTGAGAACTCTATATGTTCTTTCACAACTTGACTTTTATGGAAATGTTTTACATAATTTCACCTTTGGTTTCATAATTGTGGGAGGGGATAAGGGGGAGTCTTTAATGTAACTGGGGAACATATTAAATAAATGAACGAATTTTTAAAAAGAAAAAGAAATGTTCTTTCTCCTTTTTTGATAGCTCTAAGAATCCCCAGCTCCATTGAATCTTCAGTTCATATATCTACTACTATACAAAAACTCCCTTTAGTATTAGTATTTCCCACACATACACATACACACATACACACAACCTACTACATATGTCTATACCTTGAGTCTAGTACAAACCCTGGTTTAAAATAGGTGTTTAATTGATGTCAATTTAATGAAAATTAACATAAGTATGCTTTGCTGTTCTTTTGGTTTCTCTTAAAATATCAAGAAGTCTTCCATGTCTTCATGAAGAACTTCATCTGAGGTACTTCATGTTCTCCTGGAATATGTCCTATATTTTCCAAATGTATAGAAGGGAGCAAGACAGAAAATCTTCCTTTATTCTGCTCCAACTCTAAGTGAAGCACCCTCAGTTTTCTCTAGGACATGATGTGGGAGAGTTTGAAAAAGAACCAAAATCTCGATGATACGCAACCGATGGAAAGAAGCAATCACTAAATTTGGAAATGAAAATGCCAGCAAAACTCAAGAGAACTTATTCTCTGTGAAATGCATGGTGAGCAGGCAGGATGGAGAAAGGCCAAGTTGGAAAGGAAAGCAGCCAAATCCAGAAGGGTGCCAAGAAGATAAAAGAAAACAGGGAATATATTTAATTTGAACAAGGGCTGTAAACAAGATCTCCAAAGTCCCTTCCCAGCCCTGACATGGAGGATTCTAAAGTCCCTCTACCTTAATCTAAGATCCCTCCAGGCTCTGAGAGTCCATATTGTAATGCTTCCGACAGGTACAACATTTTACGTTTTCTAGTCTAAGCTTTTTATAACCTCTAACTTTATTTTTTTCTGTGTTCTCAGATACTCTCTAGCTCTAATGTTCTAGACTCCAATCTCTTCAAATTTTGATATACTTTGTGCTGTAATCTAAGGTTCTTTTAAATTCATATAAATGCATTCATACATACATTTATATAATCTGTATTATAAAGTTTCTCTCATCCTACATTTCAAAGCTCTTATGAGCTCTGACATATTATGTTGTATGGACCATTCATTTATCTATCTATTCAATAAATATCAAAATAATTGTTTCCTAGACATTGAAATATGAAAACATATGTAAAAACCATTTCCTGCATTCAAGAAATTTTCACTCTCTTGGAGGGTAGGAGAAAGGAAAGCACTAGGTCCATAGATAAATAAATAGAAAATATATGCCATGTAAACCCAATATAACTTCAGGAGAGAAGATATTAATAACTAGAGAGATCAAGTTGAGTTTCAGGTAGTGTTGGGATTACTAGGTGAGAACTGAGGTTGTCTGGATGGTGACAAGGTGAGAATTCAGGTTTTCTGGACAATTACAAGGTGAGAACTCAGGTTGACTTGATAGAGGGGGCAAGCTCATTGGCTGGGGTGGTTCTTCCCAGCCCTTGCATTATCCCACGCCCATTCTCTGGGAGGATAAAAAGAGACAGCACTGGGCACAGAGAGCAGATCGGCCTGGAGAAGGATAAGAGCTGGAGGAGATTCAGAGCCAGGATTCAAGAAGAAGACTCTCTGCATTACATCAGGCCTGACGGGGCTCTCTGCAGGAAGGGAAGTCACTTCTAAGGACAAGAGTTAACAGCAACTGCCTGGAGACAACGGTTCACTACAGGAAGAAGAATCTATCTTAAAGATTTGAGTAGACATAGCAGATCTCTTCCCAGAGAGCGATCCAGCAGCTTCTAGAGACGACAGATCGTTACATTTGGCGTCCACACGTGGGGCAAGGACTTTTGCTTATCCTGACAAGAAGAGCTAGACCAGACCTTCGCAATTTGGCGCCCGAACAGGGACAGACACAGTCCTGATTCCAGTGGAAAAGCTTCCGATCTAGATCTCAGTCTCTCTGACCCAGAACCGTGAGTAACGAGGAAACTTTGTTAAAGATTAAGTGAGCGTGCTAATAGATAAACAAGGAACTTAACTTGTTAAGGGCTAAACGAGGAATCTCTTATAGTGAAATGGGGCAAACACCTTCTGTTCAAGGAAAATGTTTAGAGAGCATCATCAAGGTTATGAAAAGCCAAGGCTTGATTATAATTTTAGAGGAGATTACTGAACTTTTAAGAACTGTGAAGGTCATATGTCCTTCTTTTTCTCTGGAAGAAGAATTGGATCCAGATGAATGGGAATTAGTAGGAAAGCAATTAGGTGAACACTACAATTCCAGGCCAAACTCAATTTCCAAAGATACAATTCATATATACAATGTAATCCAATTGGCTTTAAACAATGTTATTCTAAAGGAAGAGATGAAGGAGCAAAATGGGGAAGTGTCAACTAAACTAGGTGAAAAGGATGAATCAGATAACAATGAAGTTAAGTACAATTCTGAGCAACAGCAACAGGAACACCTCCCATCTCCTCCCTCAATTAACCCTTCAGGGGTGGAGCAAGAGGGAGGAGAGGAAGAGGCAGAAACACAAACAGAATTGTCTGTGAAGCAGTCTAAGCCTATGACAAGATTAGAAAAAGCATTGGTTAAAGCTAAGAGAGAAGGACAGGATATAAGTGATTTTATACATGCATATCCTGTGATTGAAAATATTGATTCTGTAGGTCATAAAATGAGAAGATATGCACCTTTAGATTTGAATAAAATTAAAGATTTGAAAAAAGGTTGTACCCTTTATGGGGCTACATCAGCTTATGTTAAAATGTTACTAGATGGTTTGTCTTATGAAGTCCTAACCCCAAATGATTGGAAATCCATAGCAAGGATATGCCTGGAACCTGGAGAAAATTTATTATGGCTTTCGGAATTTCATGAATTATGTAAAATTCAAGTCAGATGCAATTTGGAAATAGGAGTTAACACACAATTCACTTTTGAGCACTTGGCTGGTGAAGGTCAGTATGGAGAGAATTCGGAACAGATTAATTATACCATGACAATATATGAACAAATTGCTAAGGCTGCAATAAAAGCTTGGGGTGTCCTTCCTGGACAGAAAGATCGTGGAGAGGCTTTCACTAAAATACAGCAAGGTCCCAATGAACCTTTTGCAGATTTTGTGGGACGTTTGCAAACTGCTGTCAAAAGAACTATTGGAGAAAATTCAGCTACAGAAATAATGACTAGACATCTGGCTAAGGAAAATGCCAATGAGATTTGCAAAAGAATTATATGGGGATTAGACAAAGATGCTCCTTTAGAGGAGATCATAAGACGCTGTGCTACAGTGGGAACAAATGCTTTTTACACCCGGACTATGATGAATGTGGAAAGGCAGGGTCCCTCCTGGCAAGGGACTTCTAGAGAAACTCGGCGATGTTTTCAATGTGGAAAAATTGGACATCTAAGAGCTCAGTGTAGGTATGGAGATACAGCGAGAAGACAGGGTGAGAGAAGACCTAAAACCCCATGTCCAAAATGCAACAGAGGACTCCATTGGGCATCAGAGTGTAGAATAATTCAGGGAAATGGGATGAGGGGCCCAGGTCCAGGGCCCCAGGCAAAAAAGACTTGGGGCATGATGGCAGCTGATGCTACACCCAAAGAACCTTTAGAAGGCCAGGACTCTGATTTAATCAACCAGAAGAAAAGCAATCACATGGCAGAAAGGGATTACCCAATCAGTCAGCCAAAAAGCAATCAGATTGCAAAAATGGATTACACTTGGGGAGAATACAGACCTTTTAAACCAACAGGACTGTGTCCAGTGCAAACAATTCCAATGTAATTGCCAGATGATGAGAAGAGATTTAGAAAGTGGTAAATAGAAGGTAATTAGGTTAAATGCCTGGGAGAGAGGGTTTGCTTGTATTTCTTCAGCAGGAGAAGGAATCAGATGGGTGCCAACGAGTCATATTCGCCTTATCCATCAGAGAGAGACAGAAAAAGAGAAAGACCTCAAAATAAAGGAGAAGATCTAAGAAACATCTGACACTGAAAGAGCATGGATAATAAGAAGACTGTTAAAGAACTTTAAAACCAGCAGGAATCATTGGACTTCCTCACACAAGATGAGACTAATGGACAATGGACTTATGAACATTTATAAATTTTCAATTTATGATTATGTTATATACTTCTAGCATGTGTTATGTTACTATGTTACTATGTGCTTATGTAATTTATGTAATTATCTGTAATACTTCCCATATTGATGGATTTATGTTTCAAGGTCATGACTGTCCTATGTTCTAAATCAAAAGAAAGGGGGAGATGTTGGGATTACTAGGTGAGAACTGAGGTTGTCTGGATGGTGACAAGGTGAGAATTCAGGTTTTCTGGACAATTACAAGGTGAGAACTCAGGTTGACTTGATAGAGGGGGCAAGCTCATTGGCTGGGGTGGTTCTTCCCAGCCCTTGCATTATCCCATGCCCATTCTCTGGGAGGATAAAAAGAGACAGCACTGGGCACAGAGAGCAGATCGGCCTGGAGAAGGATAAGAGCTGGAGGAGATTCAGAGCCAGGATTCAAGAAGAAGACTCTCTGCATTACATCAGGCCTGACGGGGCTCTCTGCAGGAAGGGAAGTCACTTCTAAGGACAAGAGTTAACAGCAACTGCCTGGAGACAACGGTTCACTACAGGAAGAAGAATCTATCTTAAAGATTTGAGTAGACATAGCAGATCTCTTCCCAGAGAGCGATCCAGCAGCTTCTAGAGACGACAGATCGTTACAAGGTAGGATAAATCCTTGAGCTGAGTCTTCAAGTTTCTAAGAGGCAGGAGTGAGAAGGAAAAAAATAACACATACATGAGGAAAAGCAATAGAGATGCAGGAAAACTCCCCAAAAAACTATCAAGTAAACCAGATTAGAGAGAAAGTAGTTTGTGGGGAAAAAATAAACTCAAGAAGATTTATGGCCTAAATCAAGATTTAAAACAAAGATAGTTAATAATAATAGTAATAAATAATTAACATCCATAGATCTATAAAGCACCTTACAAATATTTTCTCATTTGATCCTGACAACAACCTTGGTAAGAACCTATACTAATATTCCTCAGTTTACAGATAGGGAAATTGAGTCTTAGAAAGGGCAAGTGACTATTAGGTCTCACAATTAACAAGTGTCTATGACAGGATTTGAAATTAAGTCTCCCTGATCTTCAAGCTTTCCACATAACTAATAATATAAGAATACAAGAATTGCAAATCAACATTATGAATCCTCATCTTCTGCCCAGCAAACTGGCAAAGATATCAAATCATGGAAAATTTCAATGTTAAAGCAAAAATGGGTACACAAGTGGTAGGATTATGAATGAATCCAATCTTTCTGAAAAAAAAAACAATCTTTCTGAAAAACAGATTGGTTAATTCCAATTTAAACTTAATTGTTTAAAATGTGACTATGATCTCCATATTCTTTGGCTGAGAGACACAAATTGTTATCGTTCTTATACTGTGGGAGATGAAAAAGAGAAAGAAAAATCCCATGTATTCTAATATATGCATGGTGACACTTTTGTAAAAGAATCAGAAGAAAAGAAAGTATTGATTGAGAGAATAACAAAACAAATTAGGTTTCATAAATACTATGGAACATTACCGCAGCACAAATGATGATGATGATAATCATGATGATGAAGAATTGAAAGAAATATAGTTTAAGTGACACTAGTTTATGATGTTGGATCTGGTGATAACTAAGGACCCTTTGAGCCCAACCATTCTGTATCTGTTCTTCAGAGATGTCAAAATATCAACTCTTCAAGGAGGACCAGTCAAGAAGACCAGTAGAAGAAAGCTACATATTTAGCTTGATATAAGGTAAATCTTATTATTAGATAGATCTCTTAAAGTCTGCATGACTACTTTTCAAATATATTATAGAGGAAATTCATTATCAGCTAGAATCTAGACTTTAGTTAAATTCTAGTGGTCCTCTTGGACCCATCTTAATTCTGTCATTCTGTATCCAGGTCCTTTCCAGATCTGCTGGTATGGATGATAAGGTTCCTTCCAGGGCTGATATTTTATATTTTAAGGTTGGTTCTAACATTCTGCTTTACAACTAAGCCTTAGCTTCCTAACTATTACAGTTTAAAAAATAGCTGGTAATTAGTTATCTTCTTTAAACAAAGGCTGGAAGACCATTGTTAAATTTTTAGGAAAAAAGTGGAAAGGAGAGGAGGATTTTTGTTCAAGTGTGAACTGGACTGGAACGCATATAAGAACCATTCCAGTTAAGATTCTTTCTTTGTATGAAAAGAGGTTTTTTGTTTTTGTTTTTTTTTTTTTAACCCTTGGTTAATACTCCCTAGTATAGAAAGTACAGGCTTTTCTTTTTGAAATTTAACATTTTGTTGTTGTTTTTTTTCCAATTACACGTAAAAATATTTTTTAGCCTTTGTTTTTTTTTACAATTTTGAATTGCAAATTATCTCCCCTGTTCCCTTCCCTACCCCATCATTAAGAAAGCAAGCAATTTGATAAAGTTAAAAAAAAGAGGGAAAAATTGCTTAGATATGCATTCAGAATCTCATTTCTTTCTCTGAAAGTGGATAATTCTTATCCAGAATCTTTGAGAATTGTCTTATATCATTATTTTGTCAAAAATAGTTGTCATTCCTAGCTGATCACTGTATAATATTGCTTTGATTGTGTACAGATTTCTCCTGATTCTGCTCCTTTCACTTTGTATCAGTTCATGTTTTCCCAAGTTTTTCTGAAAGCATCCTACTCAGCATTTCATATAGTGTCATAATATTCTATCATATATGCCACAACTTGTTTGGTCATTTCCCAATTGTGCATTCTCTCCATTTCTAATACTTTTTCAGCACAAAAAGTTAATATAAATATTTTTATATCTTTCCCTTTTTATTTTATCTATCTGGGATACAAAATTAGTGTATTGATGATTCAAAGGTGTATACACAATTCTATAGCCCTTTGGACACAGTTGCAAATTGCTCTCCAGAAGGGATGGATTAGTCCATGATTCTACCAACAATGCTTTAATGTCCTGATTTTTGCATATTGCTTCCAACAGTACTAATTTTTATTTTCTTCCATATTAACCAAACTGACTACCTTGAGGTGGTAACTCAGAGCTGTTTTAACTTGCAGTTCTCTAATCAATAGTGATTTAGGGCATTTTTCATATAAATATATGCAGCTTTGATTTTTTTAATCTGAAAACTACTTCTTGATATTTTTGACCATTTATCAATTTGGTGACTGACTAGTATTACAATGAATTTGAGTGAATTCTCTATAAATCTGAGAGCTAAGGCTCTATTATTGTAAATTTTTAGTTTCTATATATTAAAGAGATAATGCCTTTACCAAAGAAAAAAGTTTCCAGTTTTCTATAAGTTGGAATCTTTTATAAAAGACTGGCAGCGAATGCAAATGCTTACTAGGCTGAACCAAATTACTACTCCTATTACACCAAGGGAATCTGTATTTGAGTAGTAAGGGAGTAAATTGTTCTCTTTGGAGAGATGCATTTATTTTTTCCTCTTCTACTAAAAACCCATTCCAGGTGATGAAATGGGCCATTTCCCAGGAGAACCCAGGGGGCTTCAGAAAATTACCACACTTTTTAAAAGAAAGTAATTTACTTGCTTATACCTAGCAGGATTCAGCATATTATTTCTATAATTATGTGAATACATAAGCAGCAGAATCATAGCTGCATTTGGCACTATAGAGAATTGAGAAGAACAATGGATTTGGAATCAACTACCTGGCTTTATGTCAGGGTTTTGCCATTTACTGGCTTAGGTCAAATTATCTCTTCCCTCTGGATCTCATTTTCCTCATCTGTAAAATTTGGAGATTGGAATATATGACATTCACCAGCCCTGAATTCAAATCTGGTCTCAGACACTTAACACTTCCTAGCTGTGTGACCCTGGGCAAGTCACTTAACCCCAGCCTCAGGGAACAAAAAAAAAAAAAAAAAAAACAAAGAAAGAAAGAAATATATGACATTTAATATTCCTTCCACTTCTAGAACTCTGAGTTGATGATGTGAGTTCAGATTCAAACTCTGATGGTATATTAATCATTTATTCTTCAGATCTCATCTTCCTCTGCAGATAGTAACAACCAAACTATATATCTCATTTTTTTTACCCTAATGTCTTTTTCTCATCCAATATTATCTTACATTCATTTCTTTTTCAAAATTGACAATTTTTAATATCCCCTTCATTTTCAAACATTTCAAACATACTCTTTCTTACTGAAAAAACCATTCCTTATTGCATAGAATAAGAAAGAGGAATAAAAGAACTTGAGTAAAAATAGTCAACTAGCTAATCAAGTGAGAGGATATGAAAAGTTATATATTCATATTTCTCCAACTTTACAAATAAAGAAGCATGTATCCATAGCTTCTTCTAGGACCAGCTTATTGGTCATAATTACACGGCATTCATTGGTTATTTTTCCATTTATATAACTGTGGTCATTGGGAATGCTTTTTTTCTACTTATTCTATATCAGGAAATATAAATCTTCTCATACTTCTTTAAATTCTCTATTGCTATTGATCAGCACTTTCTCATCAAATTATTGTCTTAGAGAGTTGGCTTGAACAGAAATATCAAATACTGCAGCATCTGGCTGGGAACACTCCCAATGCGACCTGAACTAGATTAAAATGTAATTAGGAAATATTTAACAAAATAAATAGCAATACATTAAAATATAAACAATGTTAATATGTTACTTTACCATATTTGACATGTATTGAACTACCTGCCATTGAGGGGGTTAGGGGGAAGGAGGGGAAAATTTGGAACAGAAGATTTTGCAAGAGTCATGCATATGTTTTGTAAATAAAAAGCTATAATAATAAAAATAAATAATGTAAATATGTGGATACCTAAGTCAGCATGCATCTTCAGGAATCCATATTTATGATTTAATGGCCCCATTCTATTTGAGTTTGACATCAATAAACTAGAACACTGAGGAATATGTTCCCTTGCCCAGGATCACATAGTCAGTGTGCATCAGAGGCAGTCCCTAAATCTGGGTCTTTCTGGCTTCAAGATCAGTTTTTTTTTTTTTTTCTCCACTGTGCCATGCTCCCTCTAGAAGCTAGACACTGATAATACAAAAAAAAACAAAAACAAAACAAAAATAGTTTCTTCCCTCAATGAGCTGGAATTTTCCTGGGAGAAAGAACTCCACAATCTAAAAAATAGTTTCTATGTCCAACCTATGTCTTTTCTTCTATAGGTTAAATATCTCTAGTTCCTCTAAACAATGCTCGTTTGTCATTAATTTGAAGTCTTTACCATCATGGTTGACTTCCTTTGGACATCCTCTAGGCTGCCAGTTTTCTTTCTAAAGCCTGCTGTCCAGATGTGTATACAATGCTCCAGATGTGGTCTGAATAGGGTGGAGTACAGCACCGTAGAGTGATGGCATTTCTTTGATGTAATTTTTTTTTTTTACCATTTAACATTATTTATGCTATATAATATATATATATATGTATATATATATACATATATATATATTCTTTATATCAACACAGGTCCCATGAAACCGTCCTATTTAATATCAAATATTGTACAATGACATTGTTATTATATAACAGTCAAGCCCAGTCAACATTATTTAAGATAATTGTTGTTTATTTGTTTGTTTGTTTCCTTAGAGACCATTAAAAGATGACAGGTGAGATATTCTACAATTTCACCCCACCCAAAATGGAAAGAGTGTTTGAAAGGTTTTTGGTTCCCTTTCCTTGGAGATTTCCCCCCCAAAAAAAAAAAAAGACTTTTGGGTATGTTGCAGAAGCAACTGTCATGTGAATTAGGAATTTCCTTGGTAGTCACTTTGTTTGTTTTTTTTTTTTTCATTTCCAACACTAATATCTTTTTAGTCTGTGCATAAAAAATCTTTGTCCATTATCATTGGAGAAAAAGCAAAATCTGTCCCTTCTCACACAATCTAGTGGGATCACCAAAACTAAGATTTCAAACTCATTTCCATGGAATCATAAAGTCTTATGGTGAGAACTTAAACTAATACTTCTTGATTGAGTAATAAAAAACTAAAGTCAAGAAATTTTACTAACTTGTTCATAATCATACAGGTGATATTGGACTCATGCTTTAAGTTTCTTGACTTTACATATAATAGAATCCTTCCTCTAAGTAAAAAGAGATTTTAATAATTACATATGTATATATACATTATGCACATGTCTGCATGAACAATTATATAAGCACATTTATGCATGAATATTGATCATAGTTCTGTATTTGTATTAAACACATACCTTAAATGGTTAAGGTAACTTTAAAACAAAAAGGGTTTCTCCTTTCTTATTGACCTTAAGTGACTGGCAGCAAATTTGGACTTGAGTCTTGGCTTTATCATTTCCTGGCTAGATGAATTTGGCCAAGTCAGGTTAACATCTCCGAGTCTCAACATTTAATCTTTGAGGTCTGCAAATTCCACTTAAAAAAAAAAAAAAAGAACACAAGGGACCACTCATCTGGTGATGCTTGTTTGAGAAATGTGTTCCCTGTAATGTGAACATGCTGTACTTTAAGACATCATCAAGGTTTTTTTTTTCTTCTCTCTGTCCATCTATGATTAATGAGTGTTTATATATAGAACAAAGTGCAGTGATTATATCTGTCATTTCATAATTATTTGCTCACATCACATTTTCTATAGAAGCTGAAGAAGATATAATTTGAGAATATCTTGGAAATAAGTATATCCCATTTTTGTTTGGCTCCTTCCTCAGGTCTCTTGTTAAAATTCTATGTGTCTTTTTCTTTGCTCACATTCATTTCTAACCTCAGTAAATGTAATAAGATCAAACATGAAAATATATCTTTTAATCTGGATGAAATCAAAGCTGAAAACTACATATTTTTTGTGTTTGTATTTTTAACATCTCTCCCATATATTCCTTTTCTTGGATTCCCATGGCCACCTATCATATACTTGCCAAATTTATAATTTCCCTATGGTATTACAATAGCTTCCTAAATCCACTACTCTATTTTTCTTCTCCTTTTTGAACTGTATTTCACAGCAATACCATTATTATGTGCCCCAATAATTCTCTGTTCAAAAATCAATAGTGTCTTCCTACCCTTCTGGAAAAAATCCATGCTTTTTAGCTTCACATTCAAGACTTTCTATCCTACATTTTAGCAAACTTGCAAACTATTCTATTCTGTACATATTAGGGCTTAGCCAAAGTGGACCCCTTTCCTTGCCCATTTGTGTTTTATATTCCCAGTGGCATGACTCCTGCTATTTCCCAAGCATAGGATTATATAAATCAAACCTTCACCTTCTCTGCACCTCTTCTATGAAGTCTTTCCTTATTCTCGAGTCAGTAATGACCTTCTTGCCACCAGATACGTTTGCTGTGAATTTATCATGCTTTACCATTCATTATTATCATCAGTGCATTGATCATTTAAAGTAGTTATTAAATTTTAAGCTCTTCAAGGGCAAAGATTATTTTGGTTAAACTATATATGTTCTTCATAACCAGTAGCCGGGTTCAGAGCCCTGCTTTTGGTAATGAAGAAAATAGGCAATGCTAAATTTATATTTATGGAATCACATCCATAAGTTGATTACAATGGTTTCAGAGAATTGCAGAACTTAAGGAATGGACAGAATCTCAATGGCATCTAGTTCAATACGAAGCCTGAAGAAAAATCCTTTCTATAATAGATCAAGCAAATCAAAAAAACATTTAGTTTCTCTTGAAGATCTCCAATGAGGGAGAATATATTACATTCACTTCCAGTGCAACTCCTTTCCTATTTAGATGGAATTAGTTATTAGAAAATCTTGGAATTAGGAAAAACTTGGTTCAAATAATGCTTTGGTCTTATAACCCATAGTAAAACATGTAACCTCACTGTGACTGTTTTCTTTTTTCTTTTTTTTTTTTCCCTGAGGCTGGATTTAAGTGACTTGCCCAGGGTCACACAGCTAGGAAGTGTTAAGTGTCTGAGACCAGATTTGAACTCCTCCTGAATTCAGGGCTGGTGCTCTATCCACTGCACCACCTAGCTGCCCCCTGTTTTCTTATTTTTTAAATGAGAAGATTGAACATAATGATTTCTACTATAACTTTTAGCTTAAGCCTATGATCCTTTGAGGCCATAGAAACTGGTCTATACTTTTTATCTATAGTCCCTAGTTCTGCATTTCAGGAACAAGTGACACCAGTCTGATCATTATTATTATTCAAACCCTTCAAGTACTTGGAGCCATTTGTCATGACCCCCCCAAAAAAATCATTTCTACTCCAAATCTAATATTTGCTTCCCTTTCAGCCAATCCTTATTCAACAATCCAATATGTCCCCTTTTCTCTTCTGGCACTGCCATCACTGTAGAACAACCCTTCATCATCTCATGCAGTGGCTTTCTACTGAGTCTGCTTGTCTCAATCCCTCCTCCATTTGGCCACAAAAGTGATTTTCCTAAAACACAGGTCCACCCATGGCACCCTTATACTCACAATAAATTTCAATGGCTCCCTAGGAGCCTCTAGGAGCAAAAGACAAAATCCTCTGTTTTGAGATTCAAATTTTCCTTCTAACTGATGAGAGAAAGGAAAGAAGGAACCCCATTTGCTGGCGCAAAGATAGTAAGATAATCCCATGAGGCGCAGTGTCCCCTGTAAATGAATTTACAGGCCCAAAAACCTAGATTGATACATAAAAGGTTTATTGTAGAAATTTGGAAGTAAAGTTCAGTTAGAAAGATGTCAGGGCCAGAGGTGGCCGCTGGGCGGGAAGAAACCTTACATGGCCGGAAGGATACCATGTATTGGGGGGAGGGCTCCTGCAAAGAGAGAGCTCTGGCTTGGCTCTTTTATACCTAAAAGGGGCTTTGTGGGTGATTCCAAGTTCTTGGCGGGCTTTTCAGTTAGCTCAGATCAGGTGAGGGCTGGGGGAAGCTGAGCTGATAGTGGGGGCTGGGTCCAGATATTCAAAAGGGTGCTTTTTGACCAAGATTTGTGAATCAAGGTCAGCCATGGGGGTTGGGAAATCAGAAAGGAATCTTAAAGAGACCTCAACCCCTATCATAACTCTCTAGTCTTTTTACACCTGACTCCTCATTACCAATTTTTTGATCTAGTGGCATGGGTCTCCTGGCTGTTCTACAAATAAAACACTCCATCTCTCAGCTCCCTAGTTTTCCCTACTCAACTCAAGAAACTGATAAGGATTTCCAATGTAATTCACTCAGAGCTTGTTTTGTATGTATTTGTTTACATGTTGTCCCCCCCCATGGGCAGGGACTGCCTCTTTTTTTGTCCCCATAATCTAGTAAGGGGTCTGGCACATAGTAGATGCTTAAGAAATGCTTACTGATTGACTGATGGATTCAATTTCTCTGGCATCATTCCAGCTTAACGAAGTCCTTCCTAAATACGGGGTCTCAAAAATTGAGCAGAGTATTCCAGATGTAGTCTGATTAAAACAGGAGAAAAAGAGACCATCACCTCCCTAGTTTTGGAAGTTGGGTCTTTCAGTGCAATCCAAGCTCATTTTTTGTTTTCTCAGCTTCTCTATCCAATTCTTAACTCGGGTTACTCTTGAAAAGAGCCATCCCACAGAAATATAATAATGCCTTGTTCTCCTACTGAGTATATTATCCACTAACACTGTTACAGGTAAACTTCTGTCTGAGCCACAATACCAACATCCTATATTTGGGAAGCTAATGATTTTTAACCATAGTCTTTGTGTTATTTCTATTAAATTTCATCTTAAGGGCATGGCAAGATAATATAGCCAAGAAATAGTTCCCCACGGACTCAGGAAGATTACATTTTAGATCCTGCCTTTGACACATTCTGATGAAGTGACAATGGGCAAATCATCCAAAGGATCTAAGGACTTGAAGTTGCAGAGAAGGCAACAAACTCCATTGGTAAAGGAAGGTTTTGCACTGGAAATTCCCCACATAGATCCCATTTAAAAAAAAAAAAAAACTAGAAAAACAAGGCTAAAAAAAAAAAAAAGGAAAAAAAGGAAAACAAGGCTATTGTGGTGATGAGGAAACCAGCCTTAAATCAGGAAAACCTGGGTTTAAATGGGATCTCTGATCTCTTTTCATGGCCTCAGGTAAATCACATTGATTTCTCAATTCTCTAAGACTGGAAGTTTAAAGTGAGTGTCAAATTGCATAAGAACAGGGAACTTCCTGTATCATGGCATCATAAATGCAGTCTTTTGTTTTGTTTTGTTTTGTTTTATCTCAGAAATTTTTGTTCAGGCTTTCATTTGTCCACTCTCTCTAGGATGGATCCTGGCCATCTTTCTGTATTCTAGCTTTCCCTTCTAGTTCTACATCATTGTGATAGCATTTCAATTGTCATTGCTTTGGGAAATCATGAATCCAAGATCTATGGGACCTACAATTATGTTCGACAGCTTGCTTAGTCATTTATTTTTTACTGTGCTCCATGTTCCAGTCAAATTTTCATTACCAAGCAATAAGTCCATTTGCAATGGAAAACAGCCTGATTGTTTATTTTCTGAAGCAAAAAAGTCTGTCTTTTTTGTTTGTTTGTTTGTTTGTTTTGTTTGGTTTTTTGTTTTTGTTTTGTTTTTAATAAACACAATGCAGAGGAGAAAGCAGTTGATTTTCTCTAAAATCCAGTCATGATCTGCTATGAGGAAGGGGATCCTGTTTATGAGGATCCATCTAATCTGAAAGTCAACATTTGTTCTTTCAGGATAACTTTCCCTTCTTGATTAATAAAATGGTGTCTAACAGCACTAAAGGAGTGTAGGTGGGTGGAAAAGAGATCTGGTTCTATCAGGATTCCAAGCATGGCAAATGCATCCTTATTTCCTTTTTCTAAATCTCAGTGTTCTCATCTGCAACATGAAGAATTTGGGCTTGATGGTCTCCAAGGTCCCTTCCTCTAAAATTCCCTAAACCTTCCTATGGACTCAACAGTCCCTTGAAGTACTAAATCTTATGACTCTTCCTCTGAATTAATCATGGTGGCTGTGCCATCCCTTCCATAGCAGAATAGATCAGGGGTAACTCTTGAGGTCAGGAAAATCTGGCTTCAAATCTTTACTCTGAGAGTCAGGAGGGTTAGGGTTAGTGGGGAGTCTATTGTATAACTGGGAGATCTTTATTTCTCTGAGCTTCCTATAGCTCTCAAAGACCACAAATTGCAAGTCAGTTGCCAATAAAGCCAGCTTGTAGGAAAGCAAGTCCAATTTTTTTTTTCTCTACTTGGTAGAAGAGTAGACTGAAAGTTAAAGAATTTAAGTGACTTCTTCAGATTCACACACCTAAGTGGCTGGGCCAGGAGCTGAACAGCCAGCCATCCTCATCCTCATCCGGAACGATGTTTACACTGTGTTTTAGATTTTCAAAGTGTTTCACATATATCCCCTTCTTTTATTCTGTCTTTTAAGGCAGGTTCCAATATCTCTATGCTCTCTCCCAATTCTCCAGTAATGTTTTTGTTTCTAAATTCACTATGTTCTTCTAAGTCCTTGTCCTTCACAGTTGTCATGGTTCGCTACTTTATTATGTTAGCTATCAACTTTTTGGAAATATGGAGAACAACTCTCATTTCCCTATGAATTTGACCTCTCCTTTTCAGACTCTTTTGTAAGATCATCATCCATATCATGTCCCTTACCTGCATTTTTTCTATGCCTCTGCCTGAAGCTTTCCTTGTCTTTTTCTTCTCTTATCTCTGTCTCTCTCTCTGTCTCTCTCTGTCTCTTTCTGTCTCTCTGTCTCTCTCTCTCTCTCTCTCTCTCTCTCTCTCTCTCTCTCTCTCTCTCTCTCTCTCTCTCTCTTCTCTCCTTCTCTGTATTTGTCTCTGTGTCTCTCTCTGTATCTTTTTGTCTAGCTCTGATTCTGTCTCTATTTTTCCGTCTCTCTATCTCTCTTGTCTATTTTTTCTCTCTCTGTTCTCTATATGTCTCACTGTGTCTCTGTTGTCTCTCTGACTCTCTGTGTCTCTGTCTGTCTCCGTCTCAATTTCTCTCTGTGTGTGTCTCTTTCTTTGTGTCTCTGTCTCCCTCTCTGTCTCTGTCTCTCTCTTTCCATCTTCCATGGTCCAACTATGTTTTTTACAAAGGTGACCTTTAAAGTAAAAATAAAGCCCTAATTTGTCTTCTTGAGTGCCCTTGGCAAGTCAACTATTTCCTCCTGCACATCTCCACCTGAAATCCCAGGGCATTATACACGCAATATGTCAAAAAACTGAAATTTTATCTTTCTTCCTCTAAAATAGCTCTTCCTTCAAATGTCACAACTTGTGTCAGAAGCACCAGAATCTTTCCAGGCACCCAATTTTGCAACCACAGAGTGATCGTCAGCTCTTCACTTTTCCTCACAGCACTACATCCATCCAATCTGGTATCTCTTTTTGTTGATTCTTCCTCACAACCATGCCTTTTTCTTGACACTTATAAACAATATCCCAGCTCAAGTCCTCATACTTCTGATCAGAATTATGGCAATAATTCGCAAACTACTCTGTTATCCCAATTGTCCTTTCTCCAGATCTTTTAAATACACAATTTAGATTCCCAAAACACGTCATGCCTCTGTCCAGGAAGTGTCAGAAGCTCTATTGTCTTCCAGATGAACTACAATGCATTACCTTATATAATTAAAGTCTTTTATAATATGGCTTGAGTCAGCTCTTAATAGGTTGATTCTGCAGCAATCCTCTCATATATGTTACATAGAAGGTAAACTGACTTCACTGCTATTTGCCATACATGGCATTTCATCTCTTGTCTCTGTACCTTTGCACACACTCTCCCCCACACCACAAGCACTTCGGTTCTACCTCATTTCTGACCATACTTTGACTTTCTGTATCTCTATTCAAGTGCTACTTCCTCTAAGAGACATTTTCCCTGATTCTTCCATTTAATAGTACTTCATCCCTGAAGGCACTTTGTTTTTCCTTTGCACGTATTTTGTGTTAGATTATCTTTTCTCATCACTCCCATCAATAGATTATAAGTTACTTGAGAGAAGGTAAATTTTTGATTTTGTATTTCTAGCCTCAGTACCTAGCACATTATGTCTGGTAAATGATGATGATGATGATGATGATGATGATGATGATGATGATAGTGATGGTGATGATGATGGTGGTGAAAATGATGCTGACTAAAGCTGGCATTTATATAGCAGCTTAAGGTTTGCAAAAATATTATCTTACATTAATCATCACAAAAATCCTACATGGTACATAGTAGGTCCATCATAAATGATAGAGGATTTAAATTGAATTCTACCGAAAAAAGAACTGGCTTTCTTTTTTTTTCCATGAACAAGACACATTATTTCTTGGCTCTAAAATTTTGTTTTCTGACTCACCCTCATGACTTGACTGCTTTCTTCCTTGACTTCACTTCTTCATTTTCTTGACTTTATT